>NC_069504.1:35684661-35687161 GCF_027579735.1 Bombina bombina | reverse complement strand
ATAACAAATTTACCTGTAAAATAAATCCTAACCTAAGATATAATTAAACCTAACACTACCCTATCAATAAAATAATTAAATAAACTACCTACAATTACCTACAATTAACCTAACACTACACTATCAATAAATTAATTAAACACAATTGCTACAAATAAATAAAATTAAATAAACTATCTAAAGTACAAAAAATAAAAAAGAACTAAGTTACAGAAAATAATAAAATATTTACAAAGATAAGAAAAATATTACAACAATTTTAAACTAATTACACCTACTCTAAGCCCCCTAATAAAATAACAAAGCCCCCCAAAATAAAAAATTCCCTACCCTATTCTAAAATACAAATATTACAAGCTCTTTTACCTTACCAGCCCTGAACAGGGCCCTTTGCGGGGCATGCCCCAAGAATTTCAGCTCTTTTGCCTGTAAAAAAAAACATACAATACCCCCCCCCAACATTACAACCCACCACCCACATACCCCTAATCTAACCCAAACCCCCCTTAAATAAACCTAACACTACCCCCCTGATGATCTTCCTACCTTGTCTTCACCATGCCAGGTTCACCGATCCGTCCTGGCTCCAAGATCTTCATCCAACCCAAGCGGGGGCTAGACATCCACTGAAGAAGTCCAGAAGAGGGTCCAAAGTCTTCCTCCTATCCGGCAAGAAGAGGACATCCGGACCGGCAAACATCTTCTCCAAGCGGCATCTTCTATCTTCTTCCATCCGATGACGACCGGCTCCATCTTGAAGACCTCCAGCGCGGATCCATCCTCTTCTTCCGACGACTAGACGACGAATGACGGTTCCTTTAAGGGACGTCATCCAAGATGGCGTCCCTCGAATTCCGATTGGCTGATAGGATTCTATCAGCCAATCGGAATTAAGGTAGGAATTTTCTGATTGGCTGATGGAATCAGCCAATCAGAATATAGTTCAATCCGATTGGCTGATCCAATCAGCCAATCAGATTGAGCTCGCATTCTATTGGCTGTTCCGATCAGCCAATAGAATGCGAGCTCAATCTGATTGGCTGATTGGATCAGCCAATCGGATTGAACTTGATTCTGATTGGCTGATTCCATCAGCCAATCAGAAAATTCCTACCTTAATTCCGATTGGCTGATAGAATCCTATCAGCCAATCGGAATTCGAGGGACGCCATCTTGGATGACGTCCCTTAAAGGAACCGTCATTCGTCGTCTAGTCGTCGGAAGAAGAGGATGGATCCGCGCTGGAGGTCTTCAAGATGGAGCCGGTCGTCATCGGATGGAAGAAGATAGAAGATGCCGCTTGGAGAAGATGTTTGCCGGTCCGGATGTCCTCTTCTTGCCGGATAGGAGGAAGACTTTGGACCCTCTTCTGGACTTCTTCAGTGGATGTCTAGCCCCCGCTTGGGTTGGATGAAGATCTTGGAGCCAGGACGGATCGGTGAACCTGGCATGGTGAAGACAAGGTAGGAAGATCATCAGGGGGGTAGTGTTAGGTTTATTTAAGGGGGGTTTGGGTTAGATTAGGGGTATGTGGGTGGTGGGTTGTAATGTTGGGGGGGGGGTATTGTATGTTTTTTTTTACAGGCAAAAGAGCTGAAATTCTTGGGGCATGCCCCGCAAAGGGCCCTGTTCAGGGCTGGTAAGGTAAAAGAGCTTGTAATATTTGTATTTTAGAATAGGGTAGTGAATTTTTTATTTTGGGGGGCTTTGTTATTTTATTAGGGGGCTTAGAGTAGGTGTAATTAGTTTAAAATTGTTGTAATATTTTTCTTATCTTTGTAAATATTTTATTATTTTCTGTAACTTAGTTCTTTTTTATTTTTTGTACTTTAGATAGTTTATTTAATTTTATTTATTTGTAGCAATTGTGTTTAATTAATTTATTGATAGTGTAGTGTTAGGTTAATTGTAGGTAATTGTAGGTAGTTTATTTAATTATTTTATTGATAGGGTAGTGTTAGGTTTAATTATATCTTAGGTTAGGATTTATTTTACAGGTAAATTTGTTATTATTTTAACTAGGTAACTATTAAATAGTTCTTAACTATTTAATAGCTATTGTACCTGGTTAAAATAATTACAAAGTTGCCTGTAAAATAAATATTAATCCTAAAATAGCTATAATATAATTATAATTTATATTGTAGCTATATTAGGATTTATTTTACAGGTAAGTATTTAGCTTTAAATAGGAATCATTTATTTAATAAGAGTTAATTTATTTCGTTAGATAAAAATTATATTTAACTTAGGGGGGTGTTAGTGTTAGGGTTAGACTTAGCTTTAGGGGTTAATACATTTATTAGAATAGCGGTGAGCTCCGGTCGGCAGATTAGGGGTTAATAATTGAAGGTAGGTGTCGGCGATGTTAGGGAGGGCAGATTAGGGGTTAATACTATTTATGATAGGGTTAGTGAGGCGGATTAGGGGTTAATAACTTTATTATAGTAGCGCTCAGGTCCGCTCGGCAGATTAGGGGTTAATAAGTGTAGGCAGGTGT
>NC_069504.1:35567161-35679661 GCF_027579735.1 Bombina bombina | reverse complement strand
TCAGAAGTGAAATCAGCTCTCAACATACTACCAATCTCCCACCCCCTCAAAAGCTCACATCATCCAAAACCCAAATATCTGTCCTCCCACCTCACTACCTGTCCCCTCGACCCCATCCCCTCACAGCTACTCCCTCTCTTCTACCCTCACCCCCATACTCACACACATTTTCAACCTCTCCCTCAGCACTGGTATATTTCCCTCATCTCTAAAACATGCACTGGTCACACCTATCCTCAAAAAACCTTCCCTCGATCCAACCTCCCCATCCAACTACCGCCCTATTTCCCTACTCCCTCTTGCCCTAAAGTTCCTCGAAAAGCTAGTACATGCACACCTATCCCATTTCCTTACACTAAACTCTCTTTTTGACCACTGCAATCTGGATTTCACCCCCATCACTCTACAGAGACAGCAATTGTCAAGGTTACCAATGACCTACTTACAGCAAAATCCAAAGGCCACTTCTCTCAGCTTATCCTCCTTGACCTGTCTGCAGCCTTTGACACTGTTGACCACCCTCTTCTGCTCCAAACCCTCCAATCCTTCGGCATCTGCGACACAGCTCTCTCATGGTTCTCTTCCTATCTGACTAACCGTACATTTAGTATAGCCTTCTCCGGAGCATCCTCTGCCCCGTTACCACTTTCTGTTGGGGTACCTCAAGGCTCTGTCCTCGATCCCCTTCTTTTTTCAATCTACACGTCATCATTAGGTTCCTTAATAAAGTCCCATGGGTTTCATTATCATTTGTATGCCAATTACACCCAAATCTACCTCTCTGCACCAGACCTACCTCCTTCCTTACTAACCTGTGTCACTAACTGTCTTTCTCATATCTCATCTTGGATGTACTCTCACTACCTTAAGCTAAATCTCTCCAAAACTGAACTCCTTATTTTTCCCCCTTTTTCCAATGTCTCCACCCGCAAAATTTCTATAACTGTTGATTATTCCATCATTACTCCTACCCCGCATGCCCGATGTCTTGGGGTCACACCTGACTCAGATCTTTCACTCCTCACATTCAGTCCTTGGCTAAAGCCTGCTGCTTCCACCTTAAAAACATCTCTAAAATTAGACATTTCCTTACACAAGGTACAACTAAGATTTTAATCCACTCTCTCATCCTTTACTGCTTCGACTACTGCAACTCCGTCCTCTCTGGTCTACCTAGCTGCTGCATAGCTCCTTTACAATCCATTATGAATGCCTCTGCCAGGCTCATCTTCCTTACTCGTCGCTCTTCATCTGCTGCACCTCTCTGCCAATCCCTTCACTGGATTCCTCTTGCCTCTAGGATTAAACACAAAATCCTCACTCTGACATACAAAGCTCTCAACTGCACTGCTACCCCCTACATTTCAGAACTTGTCTCCAGATACTCTCCCTCCTGTCCATCAGCTCAGGATCTCCTCCTCTCCTCCTCTCTTGTTACTTCCTCACATTCCCGTTTACAGGACTTCTCCAGACTGGCCCCCATCTTGTGGAACTCCCTGCCTCGCTCCACAAGACTCTCCCCTATTTTTAACAGCTTCAAGCGCTCCCTAAAAACTCTACTATTCAGGGATGCTTACAACCAACACTAACCTTTCCTAACTCCATTGCTTTCCCCTTGAACCCATTAGAATGTAAGCCTATGCAACAGTGAAACTCTAGGCAAGGCCCTCTACCCACTTGATCCCTACAAAAGCTATCCTGTATACCGAGTATGTTTACAGCGCTGCGGAATCTGTTGGTGCTCTACAAATACCTGATAATAATAATAATAATAACGCAATACTTAAAGGGACATGAAATTGATGTTATAGCTGTAAAAAGCTGACTAGAAAATATCACCTGAACATCTCTATGTAAAAAGAGAAGATATTTTACCTCAAATTTCCAAAGTATTCACATCCCCCTGTAAAGAGACTTTAAGCAGCCAGTCAGTATGCTTGTCCCAGGACTTGCTAATGAGTGTGCATCTGTCATGCGCAGTCACAGTCACATTATTTTCCTATTCAGTTTAGGTAAATTCTATGAAATTTGTGATAGAAAGTCCCTATTATCCTATAGGGAAGGTGGGAGGGAGGTATATAACCTTAGACCTATTGGTGGATTCCTAGGTGCACCAGTAGGTAGTGCCTAATGCCTATATAACATAGTTTATATTGTAGGTAGAGAAAAGAAGCATTATAATGGCACACTTAAAGGTTTATAATACCTGAAGAGTGTAGATGGAAGGTAGATATGTTATAGCCAAAAATAGACCAAAAAAATATTAAAATATACCTTTTATTCAATATGCATTAAAATAGATGTGTGGACCATGCCACCAATAAAACCAATGTATGTAATTAACGTGTTGGTGTAAATTAAAAACGTTATCAATGATGAGCACTGCTAGTCCTCCAAGACAAAACTGACTGAGCTTAGTAGCAAAACAGTGCGCTCAAAAGTAAATATCCACTTATTACCTATTAATACCGTAACCTTTTGCATTATAGTTATAAAGTTGTTAAATATAACTTACTAGGAGAGTAATAAATGGCATTAGTATATAGCGGTAGACACTTGTATATCCCACTGTATTGTTAAACAATCTATTTAAAGCGATCTCCCATAAGGGAGAAAGTAAGCCCCACAAAAGTTACTAAATTATAAGGCCTTTGATAAAGCAGATGCGAAACGCGCGTCAGGCGTACGCACTGCTTGTCCTCCGTGTCCTATAATGTTGTTGAAATAGATAGTATTATAGTTTTAATACCAAATAGTACTTAGCGGTTTAACTGTTGGCCTATCTGGCAACTAGTTCTTGTAACGCTACTCAGCCCACTGCCTTATAATTTAGTAACTTTTGTGGGGCTTACTTTCTCCCTTATGGGAGATCACTTTAAATAGATTGTTTAACAATACAGTGGGATATACAAGTGTCTACCGCTATATACTAATGCCATTTATTACTCTCCTTTTAAGTTATATTTAACAACTTTATAACTATAACGCAAAAGGTTACGGTATTAATAGGTAATAAGTGGATATTTACTTTTGAGCGCACTGTTTTGCTACTAAGCTCAGTCAGTGTGGACATACAATATTACGTTATTTAAGACTTCAGTGTGCCAAATACATATATACCCTTAATTGTTTTAGCCTATCACTACGGCGTTACAGTTCTTATCCTAGATATATAGTGTTGATCCTGACTGATTGTCAGGGCTAGGATATATCTTACTTAGGAGAATATATACTTAATATATATAATTACTTTTTATTGATTATTTGACAAAACAACTAGTTTTGTCTTGGAGGACTAGCAGTGCTCATCATTGATAACGTTTTTAATTTACACCAACACGTTAATTACATACATTGGTTTTATTGGTGGCATGGTCCACACATCTATTTTAATGCATATTGAATAAAAGGTATATTTTAATATTTTTTTGGTCTATTTTTGGCTATAACATATCTACCTTCCATCTACACTCTTCAGGTATTATAAACCTTTAAGTGTGCCATTATAATGCTTCTTTTCTCTACCTACAATATAAATTCTATGAAATCTCATGATATCACAGCAAAGGCAAAGCATGACCTCAGCACAGCTGATGCTGATTGGCCATTGTTTTTTTGTATCTTGCAGATTGACAGCATCTGAAGTATAACTGTTCTCAGAGCACATAATCTGGTGAGCTAAATACATTTTGAGGTAAAATTGCTTTATTATTTTTTACATAGAAATGCTCAGGTGATATTTTTACAGTTCTGCTGCATCCCTTTCATGTGATTTAGCATATGAGTATTATGTCCCTTTAACTGACAACTAGAGCCATGAGCGTGCTATTACTGCCCTGCTCTAGCAGGTGTGTTGTCACTTGTAATGCAAGATGGCGCCTTATTGTTTGAGTGAGGCAGAGGGCAGGATAACGGGCCCTGCACAATCATTTTCCCTCCACTTACAATCCAGCCCTGAATCTGTCACTCACAGACACAACGACAAGGGCAGCTACAAATAAAACACATCTTAAGTGACAAATATTGTTTTCCATCAACATTTATTTAAAATCACAAACCTGAGACAGACAGTCACAGTAAAACTCAGCACACATCTAACATGAATTAATATCTGATAAACAGCTGGTTAAATACGGTGGGGTTTACCTGCTGCATGAATGAGATAACAATTAAAGGGACAGTAAACACCTTATATTTATAAGACATTTCTGTTGTGTTGCTATAGAATAACATTAGCCAAATGTTAACATTTTTAAAACACATGAAAACCATTTTTACAGCAATTATTTTTCAATAGCCAAACTGCACCTGCTATTTACCTTACTTGAAGGAGCACAACTGGGCTTTAGACAGCAGACAACAAGACCAGTTACTGTCATAATGTTAGTATAAAATGCATTGTTTCATGTTCTGAGAATCAGAAATTGCTCAATTTTCAGAGCTAAATTAGATTAAAAAAGGGGGCAAAATTAACAATACAAATACATTGCAAAGTTGTTTCATTATGCATAACTAAACGTTTTGGGCTCCATTTATGAAGCAGTGGAAACCACTTTCGGAGCCTTAGTTTTCAGGCGTGTACAAACGGGCCTGAAACTCTAGTTAGGTGGCTGCAGTGTTAAGACCTACTTAACCGCTCCGCCACAAGTCTGATCAGGATGATCGTCCAACCCTCGCACGATTGGTTGTGTGAGAGCAGGGGGCTCATGCAATGATAACTGCAGTGGCCACAATGCCGGGCGAGCGGGATCCCAGAAGCAAACTTTGTGCCTTATATGAGTGTTTACTGTCCCTTTAAACAAAAACATATTGGGGTGGAAAAACTGAGATGTTTACATCTAACTTTGCTACAATTCAATTTATTTTTCCCCATTGAAACATTTTATATTTGTAGCTTTTATTCTGCTAAATGCAACAAGAGAAAACAACATTGCAGATGAGGTTACAGTACGTTTAATGTCACCCATTCCAGTCCATTAGAATTTCTGTGCAAAGTGCCTCTAGTGGCTTTTTTAAAGGGGTTTCACATTTAAAGTCATTCCAGTTGATAAGAAAAGCTTTTGCCTTTGATTTATCATCAACGGGCGGGCAGTGGCGTACATATTCGCCCGGCTTCTCCTCTGGCGGGCAGCAAATCACTGACCACATTTACTATTGCACACGAGCCCTCAAGTGATTGAGGCCTATTTATCAAAGGTCTTGTGAACATGATCTGACAGTGCGGATTAGGTCCGCAAGACCTCGCTGAATGCGGAGAGCAATGCGCTCTCCGTATAAAGGATTGCACCAGCAGCTCACAAGAGCTGCTGGTGCAACGCCGCCGTCTGCAGACTCGCAGCCAATCGGCCGCCAGCAAGGGGTGTCAATCAACCCAATCATACTCGATCGTGTTGATTTCCGGCGATTCCTGTCCGCCTCAGAGCAGGCGGACAGGGTTATGGAGCAGTGGTCTTTAGACCGCTGCTTCATAACTGCTGTTTCTGGTGAGTCTGAAGATAACGTGCGATAACGTAAGTTTGTCTTTTTCTGCTCGTCGGGTTAGTGCAAGAGCAAAAACAGTTTCAACTTGTAATAGGGCACGCCCAAAAAGCTTAAATAATGCTCCACTTGTAATCTGGCCTTACGATGGTGGCTCATCTATTTGATGGGTATGAGCTTGAAAGGGAATCCAAAAATCATCTGAGCTGCCGTACAAGATTTAAGCACAGGAATTCTGTTGGATTGGCATAGGGGGCAATAGATCTCACTGTGTATTGGCGGCTTCTTTGGCAGTAATAACATATTAAAGGCACGTGAATGTGCAAAAGACATACTGGCCCTTTTAATGGCTTTTACATACAAAAATAGCAAAAAGCTGCTTTACAAATACAAAATCACAGAATCATATTAGCTCAGGCACAGAGGAATGCTGGGAAAAATATGTCAGCTGGTGCAGCAATTGTTGACCTTTAAATGGTAAATCTCCATATTTGTAATATAGTTTTTATTTAACAAGGTATTTCCATAACCAATGCATGATCTGAGGAGCTGTACCACCCTATACTAGGGGAGTGAAGATAAGAAATACTGCACTTAGTAGTCACTGTGTTTCCTTAGAGTAAAATAAAATATTAATATTTTATGTGCTAAACTTCCATATGGATCCTGAACATTTAATGTTAGTAACGCACACAACTATGTTACAGATTTCTTGGCACACTCAGTACTTACACTGACTTCAAAGTGTTAATTCCAAGCTCTTAAGGACATTAAATTAAAAATCAATCAAATAAAAAAAGAAACAAGATCGTGGTCCCTTACAAGTTATAAAAGGAGTAAATGCGTTCCAGCGCTGCCTCCTCTCCATCCTGCACAAAGCGTTGATACCACCACAAGTGCACATCTGCTGCAGCATCTTATTTAGATCAGTGACGGGCGTGCACGTGCGTCCGTCTGTCAGTACCATGGATCTGATCTGTGCTGCTGGTTATAGCTCTGCAGTTTTACCTGGTCCTTTATTTGATTTATTAGGATTTGTGAAAGGAGAATCCCAACCAGCTTGTACAGAAAACCAGAATAGGAAAGAGACAAAAAGGATACATTTATAATTAAAAAGGATATATTTAATTCTCTGTTTCCAAAGGCTTAGGGACCTATTTATCATACTGCAGGTGAGCAAGGCCTGGCATTGTGGTGTGCAGGCAACATTCACTGACGGCATTTACCATTGCACAAGCATTACCGTTTACAACTACACTTGCGCATGCCTGTACCACCCTAGTGCACCAAACCTGCATCTGCAGCATCATAAATAGAGCCCTTAAAGGGACATTAAACACTAAATACATGCTAGATAGAATGATGCATTTAAAGAAAAGATCAGTCTGAGAATAATATGCAGTTGTATTTATAAAGTTTCATTAGCTGTTTAAATATTGACAAAATTACTGTAAAGTTTTAGAGGTCAATTTATTATAGTGCGAGCTGCCATGCTAAGATGTAGCGTATCATGTCTGCTGCACATCGATAAATGCCGACAGCGTACGCTGTCAGCATTTATCATTGCACAAGCAGTTCTTGTGAACTGCTGGTGCAATGCCGCCCCCTGCAGTTTTGTGGCCAATCGACCGCTAGCAAAGGGTGTCAATCAACCCGACTGTATTCGATTGGGTTGATTTCTGTCCGCCGCCTCAGAGCAAGCGGACAGTTATGGAGCAGCGGTCTTTAGACCGCTGCTTCATAACTTCTGTTTCCGGCGAGCTTGAAGGCTCAAGCGGAAACACGGGCATCAAGCTCCATACGGAGCTTGATAAATTGACCCCTTAGTGTCTATAAAACAATGGGAGCTGCCATGTTGTAACTTAGGTTACCTTCTCTGCTGTGGCCAATTAGGGACAGTTATAAATAGGTCACTAGAGTGTGCAGCCAATGGCTGTGGGGAATAGAACAGTGTTCTGCACTTCCATTTCTATCAGGAACCAAAAAGCTCATAATTTCAGAAGGGAATTACAGGAGAAGGGGACAAAATAAATGATGAAAGTATATTGCAGAGTTTTTTTTAATATAAATATAGTTAATCATTTTATATTACCAACCCAAATTGTTTAATGTCCCTTTAGTGTGAGAAAGAAATCAGACAAAATATAAAAAATAAGTGTGAATTTTGGAAGAGTTCCTCTTCCTTTTTTAGCGATCCTGATTGGTTAACTAATGACAAGTGTGAATGGGTGGGCTAACTATTAAAGGGAAGCCTGTCTACTCTTCTGATTGCTGAATGATAGGAAAGAAGCAGTTAAAAGTAAATATGTTTGGATACATGCTGTGTGATTCTTTGTATATTGTGCTTGCAGTCTTACCTGTGGTATAGCCAGGCCCAGCGTGACGCCGCCCAGAAGGAACAAGGTACTGTGCAGCCAGTTCACCAGCTTATCGTTGCAGCCATTGGTATAGATAAACTCCCTGGCCTCTACATAGTTCAGCACCTGCATGCCTCGCCCGCACATGGTGTTGATAACAGTCTGCAAAAGTATGAGGAGGTGTGAGGAGTTGTGATGGGGCCACATATCAGCTATACACCAATAAAACAAAAAAAAATGGTTTAAATGGACATAACACTCAAATTAGAATTCCCTATAAAGGGCCAGATTACGTGTGGAGCGCTATTTGAAGGGACATGATACCCAAATGTTAAAGCAATTGAAAGTGATGCAGCATAGCTGTAAAAAGCTGACTAGAAGATATCACCTTAACATCTCTATGTAAAAAAGGAAGATATTTTACCTCAAAATTTCCGAAGTATTCACACTGTAAAGTTCCAAGGAAATGTGCATCTTGCATGTGCAGGCACATGCATGTTATTTTCCTATTCAGTTTATGGAAGTTTACTGTGAAATCTCATGAGATTTAAGTGAAATCTCATGAGATCACAGTAAAGCAATGCAAGACCTCATCACTTCTGATGCCGCTTGGCTATTTATTTTTTTTCTTTGCAGCTTTACAGCATTACTCTGGTGAGCTGAAGATATTTTAAAGTAAAATATCTCCCCTTCTTACATAGAGATTCTCAGGTGATATTTTCCTGTCAGCTTTTTATAGTTATGCTGCATCACTTTCAAGTGATTTAACATATGAGCATTAAGTCCGTTAAACGCTCCCGCTCGAGCGTTAATGGCGCTAGAAGTAAGCTTTTTGCGATGTTCGTGTTGTGCTCGTATTATGAGTTGAAAGTTAACAGTTTTCACTAGTGCGCTTACCTGACAAGCGCAAAAAGCAGAAGTTCTGCGTTCACTTATTTCCCCATAGAAGTCAATGGAGAAAAAAAGTGGAAAAATTACCTTACACCCCACTCTCTGTTTTTCATATTGAAGAATATGTTCTATTTATTCTGAAATAAATATATATATATATAGATAGAGAGAAAGAGAGAGAGAGAGAGAGAGAGAAAATAACTTGTGTAGTTCATTAACAAATCTAGACAGGCCAGAAGGCTTGTTTTTCCCACAGAAAACCTCTGAATTACATTGTTTCCAATGCAGCAAAGGATTCTGGGTAAGATATGCAAATTAGATTCACAATGACACACTTTTTTACTTCAAGTCTGCTTTTCATCAGATTCCCTTTACGCCAAAGCGTTCACACAGCTTATAAGCTTAGCTAGGGTTAGTGCAGTGATTCATATATATATGATGTTATTTTGTACAATATATATCTATACCTAAATATACAGTCATGGCCAAAAAAATTGGTACCCCTGCATTTCTGTCAGATAATGCACCACTTTGCCCAGAAAATTGTTGCAATTACAAATTTTTAGGCATTCTCATATTTATTTATTTTGTTTGTATTGGTATGACACAATACAAAAAAAAAGATCTGACATTCCAAGCAAAACTCCAAAAATGGACTGGACAAAATTATTGGCACCCTCAATTTAATATTTGGTAGCAAACCCCATGAAAAAAAATAACTGAAATCAATCGCTTCCAGTAAACATCAATGAGTTTCTTACACCTCTCTACTGGAATTTTGGACCACTCTTCTTTCGCCAACTGCTCCAGGTCTCTCAGATTGGAAGGCTTCCTTTTCCCAACTGCTGTTTTGAGATCTTTCCACAGGTGCTCTATAGGATTGAGATCTGGACTCATTGCTGGCCAATTCAGTACTCTCCAGTGCATTGTTTTAAACCATTTCTGGGTGCTTTTTGACGTGTGCTTTGGGTCATTGTCCTGCTGTAAGACCCATTACCACTGATGGAGACCCAACTTTCTGACACTGGGCCCTACATTGCACCACATAATTCTTTGGTAGTTTTCATAATGCCATGCACACAGTCAAGACATCCAGTGCCTGAAGCAGCAAAGCAATCCCAAAACATCAGTGAACCTCCATCATGTTTGACTGTAGGGACTGTATTCTTTTCTTTAAAAGCCTCATTTTTTCTTCTGAAAACAGTAGAATGATGGGCTTTACCAAAAAGCTGTAATTTTGTTTTGTCTGTCCACAGCACATTCTCCCAAAAGGATTTTGGCTTCCTCAGGTAAGTTTTGGCAAACTCCAATCTGGCTTTTTTATGTTTCTGTGTCAGCAGTGAGGTCCTCCTGGGTCTCCTACCATAGAGTCCCTTTTCATTCAGATGGCGATGTATAGTGCGAGCTGACACATTTGTACCCTGTGCCTGAAGGTCAGCTTGAATTTGTCTGGAAGTTGATCAAGGCTTTTTATCCACTCTTCGAACATTCTTTCGTTGCAATCTTTGATCAAGTTTTCTCTTTTGTTCACGTCAAGGGAAATTAGCTACAGTGCCATGGGCTGTAAACTTCTTGACAATGTTGTGCACAGTGGACACAGGAACATTAAGATCTCTGGAGATGGACTTGTAACCTTAAGATTGTCCATGCTTTTCCACAATTTTTAAGTGTCATACTCTGCAAGGGAGCAGGTTCAGGAGTAAGGAGCTGTTGTGCAGAGGTGTCAGGTTTTGGGGTTAATGTTGTGTTTTGTCTGCGTGAGTCTTTCCTTTTAGGCATAATTAAACAGGTACAAGGTTTTAGGAAATAAAGGAGATGGTTTTATTTATAGGATAAAGCAATGTAGAGATATGCAATTAAATAAGACAAAGTCTATAGGTTGTAGTATTAGGCAGGAATACAGTTCTTTGTAATAACAGGCAGGAATGCAGCGCTTTGTAATAACAAACAGGATACTTGCATATGCTGTAGAAGTGGAACTGTGTAATAACAGGCAGGAATGCAGCGCTTTGTAATAACAAACAGAATATTTTCATATGCTGTAGACTAGAACTGTGTAATAACATTTAGGAATGCTGAGCTTTGTAATAACAAACAGGATAATTGCATATGCTGTAGAACTGGTACTTTGTAGAAACAAACAGGAAAATTGCATAGACTGCAATTTGGAACTTTGTAGAAACAAACAGGAAACTTGCATAGACTGCAAATTGGGACTTTGTAGTATCAGGAAACAAGCAAACAAACTAGCAGGCAGCAAAAAATAAAAGTAAGAAAGGGGAGGAGTTTTCCTCTAAAGCCTTTTCAGCTTGTTACAATGTTTAAAGTCTTCACACTGTGTTTTCACAAGACCGGTGCTTTATAAAGAAATGTGGTGCTGCTAGTTATTGAGAGGAAAATAACTATTGAGAGTATTAGAGATTCAGAGCACAATACCTTGATACAAATAAACGTTTTTGAAGTTGCAGTTTGTAGCTTTCAGGATGTTATAAGCAGTAGTTGGAAATCAACAGCAACTTAGTAGCAAGACTCTGAAGTTGAATTTTCTAGTTGGAGCAATATCTAGTCACAAAGTTCAAGTAAGGATTACAATCCAATTTTGATGTAGAGCTCAGTGATGCAGCAGATTTAACTAAGCAAACAAAAGTACCTGAGTCAGTCTTTAGGAAATAGAGTTTTAGGCAAGATCAATTGCCAGGAAATCAGTCCAAAAATGAAACACAGTGCCAAGGCTGCTGATTAAATGATTTAATTCAGCTGGCAAGCAGGTGGAGCCAGATAGCCAAGGTTGCAGCAAACAGAAAAACACAATATTCTTTTCCTGTGATCAAGCCAACTGGTGGCATAGTAGCAAAACAACAGGCTGGGAAAGAACAGCAGCAGAAATAGAGACAGGTCCCAGGTTCAATTCAAGGCTGAACCATGACACAGAGACACACAACAGAAAGGTTGAGTCAATTTTTAACTGGTTGCCGGTGTGATTTCTATATTGTCAGCACCTGTTAATTGATACAGGTGAGTTGAATTACAAATTACAGGAGCATCACAAACTTGGAATGCAATTATTAATTACAATTTTAAGAAGTTACCAATAATTTTGTTCAGTCCATTTTTGGAGTTTTGAGTGGAATGTGTCAGATTTGGCTTTTTTCCTCCACCTTTTTGTGCCATACCAAAACAAACAAAAGAAATAAACATGAGAATGCCTAAACATTTGTAATTGCAACAATTTTCTGGGCGAAGTGGTGCATTATCTGAAAGAAATTCAGGGGTGCCAATATTTTTAGCCATGACTGTATATATAAATGAATATATATAAATGAATATATATATATATATATATATATATATATATATATATATATATATATATATATATATAAACACAGTAAATACACAGTACATTATTATTATTATTGTTATCGGTTATTTGTAGAGCGTCAACAGATTCTGCAGCGCTAAACACTATTTAATATGAATATTGCTTTAACATGTTTTCATCTACTTGACTGCAAAGGGCTCCAATGCACATATATTTTTTATGTGTATACATATGTATTTATATGTGTATATATGTCTGTTAATACATATATACACATATACGAAGAAAGAGCAGCACCACCAATATCTATAACAGATTTATTAAGCTCATACAGCCAGACCACAAATCATACAACGTTTCAGAAGCTAGTCCTTAGTTATGTATGGGTACACCTGTAATGATCATGCCTTAAAAACCTCTCTAAACCACACCCCTCAAAACACCTGACATACCTATAATACTGCCACCTAGTGGGCTTACATATTTTATCTATTAGCATTTAAATTTACAACAACACATAGTGAATATTATAAAGGCTAAACAGGAAGGGTAGAACAGTTATCTTAAAGCAAAAACAACCCAATTTGAGTTTTAATCACAGAGTAAATATAATTCATATAACACACCATTTTTATTACAGACATAAAGATAAATCTAATTCTCTATTCATTCCCTTGGGGTACATAGTCCCAAGCTTACTAATCCAAAATGCCTCCCTCACTTTCAGAATTGTGATCCTATCACACCACCTCTCCTAGGGTGTTTTACATTTTCTAGAATCTGAAAACTAAGCTGTCTTAAATTATGTCCAGCAGTTAAAAAGTGATTTGCTACTGGTGCATCCGTCTTCTTGGTCCTTATATTGCTCTTATGTTGATTTACGCGTTCACAGACTTTACGGTTGGTCTCGCCAACGTACCCTAGCCCACATGGGCATTTAATATAATAAACCGCAAACTCAGTATTACAGCTAAAAGTTTCATATTTCTTTAATGTACTTGAATGACAGAAAGTGGGCCTTTAATTATGCTATTACAATTAGAGCAGCTAAGGCAGGAGAAGCTGCCCAAATTCCTCTTACCAATATAACCCTGGACCAATGCTTTTTTATTCGAAGGGCCAATATCGGCACGTACCAGCTCATCTTTCAGATTCCTGCCACTTCTATAGGCAGGCATTGGAGGCTCTCTAAATTCCGTAACCGCAGGATTACATGTCTGTAATATATGCCAGTGTTTAAAATGAATCTTGCAAATGTTATTACTGAATTGGGAATACTGGCTAACAAACACCAATCTATTTGATTTTTTCTTAACCCTATCCTCCTTTTATTCCAACAGAGATTGTCTAGGGATTTCCAAAACATTATCAATTTCTCTTTGTATTAATTCAGTTGGATAACCCCTATCTTTGAAGCAATCACCCATCTCAATCAATCTCTGTTTAACTGGACCAGTTTCAGACACAATATGCCTTACTGTCAAGAGTTGGCTTCTAGGGAGAGATCTAATCAAAGTTGGGGGTGGGCACTGGTATAGTGAAGAAGTGTATTACAATCTGTTTCTTTCTTATGTAGATAAACTACAAGACCATGGGTATTTTTAAAAACCATTGTGTCCAAAAAGACCACAGAAACCCATTTAAACCTGATGTGATGAGTTGCAGAGTTCAAATCATTCACAAATTTCTCCAGGGTTCCAATGTCGCCCAGCAACATGCCAAAAATGTCATCTATATATCGCCACCCGGTGGTGCCATACATTAAAAATAATGATGGTTATAAGCAAAATATTCCTCAAAGACATTCACATAGATGTAGGCGTATGTAGGGGCGACATTGGAACCCATGGCCGTACTTTGGAACTGTAGGTAATAATGGTCCTCAAACTGGACGTAATTGCAACTCAGGACAATATTTAACAACTGTAGAATAAATTCCTTTTGTAATATATCTATCGTCCTGACTCATTATTCTACCAACCGCTCCAATACCAGCCTCATGAGTAATAGAAGTATATAATGATGTCACATCAAGGCTAAATAGAAATGCCCTTAGTACTCTCAATAGAAAAACCCTGTAGTTAACTAAAAAGTCACCCATATCTTTAATATATGAATTTGAATTTACAAAAGGTCTCAATACCCTATCCAAATATACAGATACCTTAGATAGTATGGAACCCAAACCCACCACAATGGGGCATCTACATTTTTGTGAACCTTGGGGGGGTATAGAGGACAGGTGTAATGTCCTCAGAATTTAATATAAATCATGCTGTATCATTATTAAGCACCCCATTCCTAACAGCAGCATGTATACAGCCCAAAATCTCTTTTTTTATATTAAAAATAGGATTACAAGTTAGTTTCTTATACACCTCAACATCCGATAGCTAAGTGGAAATTTCAATTACATAATATTGTTTATCTAACAGCACAGTAGCTCCACCTTTATCAGCCCCCTTAATGACCAGCTGTTTATTATTCTTTAGGTCAGATAGGGCAGCCTTCTCTCTCTCACAGAAAAAGGACTAGCTTTCATGTTATTGCAGTGATGCCTCGATATTGAGGCATCCTGCAATAACATTTGTTAGCCATCCATTGCAGAGAGAGCCACTCTGTGAGCGGCCATCGATGGGGGGGAAGTGCATCAGAGGGAGGCAGGATCATGTGCGGGGGCACCGGAGGCACGCACGGGCGTGACCACGGAGGCAGGAGCGGGTGGGAACGCTACACTATGGCACAATTTCTTAGATAAGGTGGGAGAGAGGAGGGGGGGAATTTTTATCTAAGGGATCTGGGAGAGGGTGGGGGGTTGGTTAATGAGGGGGGGCAGCAACACTACAGAAAAATATGCTAAAATTAAAAAAATACCATATTTTATGGCAAACTGGGTACTGGAAGACAGCTACCAGTACACAAGATGGTGCACATAAAGGTAGGGGAGGGAAGGTTGTGGGCTAAGGGGGGATCCTACAACGCAGAATATGTTTGTTTTTTTTTAAAAAAAAAAACTTTTATTTTAGTACTGTCAGATTTTCTGCCAGTACTTAAGATGGCGGGACAATTATGGGGTGGGGGAGGGAAGAGAGCTGTTTGGGAGGGATCAGGGGGTGGGATGTGTCAGGTGGGAAGCTGATCTCTACACTAAAGCTAAAATTAACCCTTCAAGCTCCCTAATTACCCCTTCACTGCTGGGCATAATACACGTGTGGTGCTCAGCGGCATTTAGCAGCCTTCTAATTACCAAAAAGCAACGCCAAAGCCATATATGTCTGCTATTTCTAAACAAAGGGGATCCCAGATAAGCTTTTACAACCATTTGTGCCATAATTGCACAAGCTGTTTGTAATTAATTTCAGTGAGAAATCTAAAATTGTGAAAAATGTAATTTTTTTAAATTTGATCGCATTTGGCGGTGAAATGGTGGCATTAAATATACCAAAATGGGCCTAGAGCAATACTTTGGGTTGTCTACTACAAAACACTAAAATTAACCCTACAAGCTCCCTTATTAACCCCTTCAATGCTGGGCATAATACACGTGTGGTGTGCAGCGTCATTTAGTGGCCTTCTAATTACCAAAAAGCAACGCCAAAGCCATATAAGTCTGCTACTTCTGAATAAAGGGGACCCCAGAGAAGCATTTACAACCATTTATGCCATAATTGCACAAGCTGTTTGTAAATAATTTCAGTGAGAAACCTAAAGTTTGTGAAAAAGTGAACAATTTATTTTACTTTATCGCATTTGGCGGTGAAATGGTGGCATGGAATATACCAAAATGGGCCTAGATCAATACTTTGGGTCATCTTCTAAAAAAAAATATATCCAGTATATATAAACATATGCAAAAAAAGCAAAGAACATGTAAACATTGGGTATTTCTCGGGACAAAATTTAGAAACTATTTATTTTGGTTGTTTTTTGGTGGTTGTAGATGTGTAACAGATTTTGGGGGTTAAAGTTAGAAAAAGTGTCGGCTAGATTACGAGTCTTGCGTTAGCCTTAAAAAGCAGAGTTGAGAGGTCCCAACGCTGTTTTTTAATGCCCGCTAGTATTACGAATCTTGCAGGTATAGGTGTACCGCTCACTTTTTTGGCGCGACTCGAACATACCGCAAATCCACTTACATCAATTGCGTATCCTATATTTTCAATTGGATTTTCCTAATGCCAGTATTACAAGTCTTCCTAAAAGTGAGCGGTACACCCTCTCCTGTCAAGACTCATACCGCATTTTAAAGTCAGTAGTTAAGAGTTTTATGGGCTAACGCCGTAGTATAACGCTCTTAACTAAAGTGCTAAAAAGCACACTAACACCCATAAACTACCTATTAACCCCTAAACCTAGGCCCCCCCACATCGCAAACACTTAAATAAAAATTTAAACCCCTAATCTGCCGAACCGGACATCGCCGCCACTTTAATAAATATATTAACCCCTAAACCCGCACTCCCGCCTCGCAAACACTAGTTAAATATTATTAACCCCTAATCTTTCGTCCCTAACATCGCTGCCACCTACCTACATTTATCAACCCTTAATCTGCTGCCCCCAACGTCGCCGCCACTATATTAAATGTATTAACCCTTAAACCTAAGTCTAACCCTAACCCTCCCCTAACTTAAATATAATTTAAATAAATCTAAATAAAATTACTATTATTAACTAAATTATTCCTATTTAAAACTAAATACTTACCTATAAAATAAACCCTAAGATAGCTACAATATAACTAATAGTTACATTGTAGCTATCTCAGGGTTTATTTTTATTTTACAGGCAACTTTGTATTTATTTTAACTAGGTACAATAGTTATTAAATAGATATTAACTATTTAATAGCTACCTAGCTAAAATAAGTACAAATTTACCTGTAAAATAAAACCTAACCTAAGTTACAATTACACCTAACACTACACTATAATTAAGTTAATTCCCTAAATTATTTTACAGGTATATTTGTATTTATTTTAGCTAAGTAGCTATTAAATAGTTAATAACTATTTAGTAACTATTCTACCTAGTTAAAATAAATACAAACTTGCCTGTAAAATAAAAATAAACCCTAAGCTAGATATAATGTAACTATTAGTTATATTGTAGCTAGCTTAGGGTTTATTTTATAGGTAAGTATTTAGTTTTAAATAGAAATAATTTAGTTAATTATAGTTATTTTATTTAGATTTATTTAAATTAGATTTAAGTTAGGGGGGTGTTAGGGTTAGGTTTAGGGGTTAATAATTTTATAATAGTGGCGGCGACGTTGGGGGCGGCAGATTAGGGGTTAATAAGTGTAGTTAGGTTGCGGCGACATTGGGGGCAGAAGATTAGGGGTTAATAAATATAATGTAGGGTTCGGTGATGTTGGGGGAAGCAGATTAGGGGTTCATAAGTATAATGTAGGTGGCGGCGGTGTCCAGAGCGGCAGATTAGGGGTTAATTATATAATGTAGGTGTCGGCGATGTCGGGGGGGGCGGCAGATTAAGGGTTAATAAGTGTAAGATTAGTGGTGTTTAGACTCGGGGTTCATGTTAGTGTGTTAGGTGTAAACGTAAATTTTCTTTCCCCATAGCAATCAATGGGGCTGCGTTAGGAGCTGAACGCTGCTTTTTTGTAGGTGTTAGTGTTTTTTTTTAGCCGTCTCTGCCCCATTGATTCCTATGGGGAAATCATGCACGAGCACGTTTTACCAGCTGACCGCTACCGTAAGCAGCGCTGGTATTACAGTGAGATGTGGAGCTAAATTTTGCTCTCCACTCACTTTTCTGCGGCTAACGCCGTGTTTAAAAAAACCCGTAATACCAGCGTTGTCTGTAGGTGAGCAGTGATCAGAAACTGCTCGTTAGCACCGCACACCATTACCGACAAAAACTCGTAATCTAGCCGTGTGTTATTTTCCATTTTTTCATCATATTTTATAAAAAAACATTATAGCAAATTATAAGATATGATGAAAATAATGGTATCTTTAGAAAGTCCATTTATTGGCGAGAAAAACGGTATATAATATGCGTGAGTACAGTAAATGAGTAATATGAAAATTACAGCTAAACACAAACACTGCAGAAATGTAAAAATAGCCCTGGTCCCAAACGGACAGAAAATGGAAAAGTGCTCTGGTCACTAAGGGGTTAAAATACTTTGCAAGGCACTTTCATTTTTTTATCCTGTAATTTAACGTGCATAATGGTAGATTTCATACAAGAGGCTGAAGTACATACTTCCGACTTTAGGATACTGCCCCTGCAACATGCTACATGATTACGGCTTTATCAGTGTATTTCTTTATTTATATCTGCTTATAATTTGTCACATCAAACAAAGGTTTATGGACTACAAAACAATTCAAATGTTACTGATAAACTCACAGGTTTACTGAGTTTTATGTTCTATGCAGATATTTTGTAATACAGTACAGCAGATTCACACTGTGCATGTAAATGAGTTTTATATCCAGCAGATGGGCACAATTTACTCTTCCATTTTCCATACAAACAGGTTAATAAAATGATTTCTAACTTGTTAATACATCTGTTTATAGAACAGAAAGAGGACAAAAGTTTATTATACATATTTAGTTCTTGATTAGATAGAACAAGTACCGCTTAGCAGCTGTCTACTTTTCCTTTATGAGAACACCAGATCTGCTAGTTGTCACATGACTTCAGGTCTCTCTCATGCGAGGGACTCACAGTAACTCTGTTTAATAAATATGATGTCATGATCTAATAATATGAACAAGTCTCACCTACTGCAAACCTAGACTTCAATGATTTATGCATCACAATTCTCAAGTAAATGAGCTTTGTGGATCACAGCTCTGGCCAACTCATTGGGATCCATACTGGACCGTGTATACTGTCAGTAAACGGTACAGCATTGTCAATCTTGAAACTCAGTAAGCTGAGGAGAGAATAGTATAAGTTAACCAGAGCCTTCTGGGTAATCACAGTATGTAACCCCACCGGAATACTTGGGGTAGTATGCAAAGAAAAGGATAAAAGGACTTACTGGAATGCAGACTACAAAGACAACAGGTTAGGCCAGTAGCAAGTTACAGGGTCGAGGCAAGCAGGTTTGACAATAGCAGGTCAGTCCAGAAGTAAGTAGCAGGTTGCAGGGTCTAGACAACAGTAGGTCAATCCAGAATCTAGTAACAGATTTCGAAGTCAGAGGTAAACAGGTTTTACAACAGTATATCAGTCCAGAAGCAAGAAGCAGGTTGCATGGTCAGGGGCAAGCAGGTCCGGTAACAAATAGAGAAATCCAGAAATAAGTAGCAAGTTGCAAGGTCAGTAGCAAGCAGAAAAAGGCAGAACTGGGCAACAAAGTTCAAACAGCAAATGAACCAATACATGTCAGAATAAATAGCATTAAAAATTGAGCAAACATCGTCATGCAACCCCAGACCAATAGGACATGGAAAATCAATTGCATCAATTCTCTGACGAAGCACATCATGCGCGAAACGCGTCAGTTCTTCCGCAGCTGCCCTTCCACTGTAAATACGCAACACCTTGTTGTTTCTGATTCTCGGATGCCTCGTTTCTTTTGTTTTGCATCAATTATAGACACAGAAAAAAAGAATAACAACGAGAAAAAACACATTGCTAACAAAAAAGACACAAAATTTTGGCTTCCAGAACCTGGAAGAAATGGCGTTCCAAGGATACGAGGTATGACAATGTACAGACTCTGGTCTAGATAACAAGTGGAGCATCACTGATTGCGCTTGGTGCGTTATTTTATGCTTGGCCTTGTTTTGGTATTAAAAGTCATTGGTTAAAAAATGTACTCATAGACTTGTTTAATGTGAGTGCTAAAATGAACCCATTTCCTACTTATAATGGGAAGCTCTATCACGCAGGACATCTTTACCTTGATATTACAAGTAGAGCATTTGTTGTCTAATACACTAAAAAAGCCCCCCATAAACCCCCCTAAAATTAAAGCTCCTCTATAAAAACTCCCTAAAATAAAAATTTTATTAAAATCCTTTGCTAAAAAACTCTTAAAAAAATTATCTTGGTCTGCCATAGTATACTTTTTTAGTGCTGTATATAAAAGCAGCAGAATGACAGAGAAGACATTTGATATTTTTAATTTAATTTAATGCTTTTAATTGCTAAGGGCATAAAATTAAACTTAGGGATAAAAATACATTTTATTAAAATAAACTGTATAAAAAATATACTTTATTAAAATACATTTTACACCTTTATTCACATACACAGTCAAAGGGAGAGAAGGGGAGGGGAAAGCTATTGTTAATATGTCATTTTTTAAATGTAATCACAGTGACTGGTTGTCAAAGTGATCATATGACCATAGGGCAGTAATTTTTAACCTTTTTTTTGCCGTGGCACACTTTTTTACATTAAAAAATCCTGTGGCACACCACTATCCCAAAATGTAAAAAAAATCACACATTGTAGCCTAATACAGCATATATATATACACATACACACACACACATACTGTATGTATTGTGCTGTTATGCCATGCCTCCTACAAACTACCCCTGCACTGGGAGTAAAAAACAAGCAAAGTTTAAAAAATATGTCACACTGTTGTCAGTCTGCTGTGGCACACCTGAGGATCTCTCACGGCACACTAGTGTGCCACGGCACCCTGGTTGAAAAACACTGCCATAGGGTACTTTTTTGGGCATCACAAGCCCAGTGAGCCTGATACCAGCATGCATTTCAGCATGCCAGCATCTAGGCTCTATTTTGAGTATACAATCGCTCATATAAACACTATTCGATAAAAAATATTCATATAAATATTTTTTTTTAAAAAAGTTATAAGGGCTCAAAGGTATATGGTATATGACAAGGTTTTTGACCGCAAAGGGCTGTTATGTATATATACATGCATACACACACATACATGTATCAATATGTGTTTGCATATATATATATATATATATATATATATATATATATATATATATTTATGTTACGGGTAAAGTCAGAAATTGGGTAACCCTAGGATTATCCAGTGACTGTGGATAAAGCCCAATGTAAAATCATACTTTGGGCTTTACCCAGGTAATCCTAAAAATTATACACTGGGCTTTACCAGGAAAATACACCAACATGTTTCATGTTTTGTACCATGTCTTTTAACAACAAGAAATTAAATTTTTTTTGTGTTATTATGTTCTTGGACAGACCGGACTGCTATTTAAAGGTCATTTGTCTGTCAGATTATTATCTGTCGAACACAAATTCTGTCCGAGAAACTTTAAAAGCACGTTTTGGGTGGTGGGACCCGTGGTTAGGTTCCCAGTGGCAGTTGCAGTACCCAAGACTCTGATTAGAACAGAACTCTCTGGAGTGTATCTGCCCTCAGCCGTTAATGCATGATCTGATTGGTCCGTGTCTCTGTGAGGTCACTGGATGCACAACCAATCAGATAAGATCATGCAATAACGGAGGAGGGCAGATAGGTTCCAGAGAGTTCTGTTCTAATCAGAGCCTGTGTAATCCAAAATAAAAATATTTAATTTACTTTTGGTGTGTTTTCCTAGCATTACCCGGGTAAAGCCCAATGTATAATTTTATTAGCTTTATCCAGAAGTGTTTGGGTAATCCTAGGATTACCCGGGTAAAGCCCAAAGTATGATTTTACATTGGGCTTTACCCACAGCCACTGAGTAATCCTAGGATTACCCAGATTTCTGGCTATATATATATATATATATATATATATATATATATATATATATATATATATATATATATATATATATATATATATATATGTATTTATATATATATGTGTGTGTGTGTGTTTGTATATATATATATATATATATATATATATATATATACACACACACAAAAAACACACCCTTCCTTAAAAAGTCGGTTGACGTCAGCAAGCAAGGCAATACACAGGATAGAAGGTGCGGTTCAAAAGAAACAATCCACCACCGCTCCAAGAAACAACTCCAACAACACAAACGCACCCTCCCACAGCAAAAAAGCACACCAGGTAACGGCAGTAAATAGAGAAACACCTCTATTCCATCTTGTGTGAACATGCAGGGGAACACACACTTAAAGAAAAGACAGGCAGCACAGAACACTCGGTCAAACGCGTTTCGTTAGTAAACTGACTCCATCAATGACTGTAACCTAATGCTTAACAGACACTGAATACTTATATATATGTTAATTATTGGATATATACATGCAATCTAATAAGGTCAAGGAAAAAAAGGGCAGTCATCAAAGTTAACACATGCAGTGCTGTACAAAAAGGAAAAATTAAAACGGGGTTAGTAACATGTTAACATATATTAAATATATAAATATTGTAATGCCTGTGGAGCACATAGAGAACAACATAAATAGCCAAGGTATATAAAATGTGTAATACACTAACACCAGATATCAACTATGCTCCACTGAGATAACAATAAACTATCAATTCATTCCAGTTAATTTATGTACATGCAATCAGAACAATATCAAGGAAATAAATTTAAACAAATAATAAAAAATGATTTTTTCTTTTCAAACAAGACAAAGTAAGTAGAAAAGGAGAAAAAGAACAAAATAAAAGAAAAACAAAAATAGCAATAACAACAACAAAAAATTATATTATTGCTAAAGTTAATTTTGTTCTACAAAAAGTTTGACGTCCCACTCGGAATTAAGACCCTTTGGTATTTGAGTATCCAGCTGGAAAATCCAAAAAACAGTGCCTCTATTACCTCTTCTTGGGTGTCTAGGAACCAACTGGATACCCTGAAATGTCAAGAGTGAACTGTCAGTGAGTTGTGGAACATCTTGAGGTGCAGAGATACCGGAGTACTAGATTCAGGGTCTTCAAAGGAACGTAAATGCTCCAGGAACCTATCTTTCAAGGCCCTTGTAGTTTGACCTACATAGTTCTTGTGGCATCCCCTACAGGCCAAGAGGTACATGACATAACAAGAATTACATGTTATGTGTTCCAGTATCTTAAAACTTTTTTGATTAACACAAGATACAAAATCCCTTCCAAAAGTAGCATAAGTGCAAAACTTGCATCTCCTACTACCACATTTATAGAAACCTGTTTTGATAGTAAGCCAGTTCTCCTTGGCTTCAGTAGGTAACATGGAGGGTGAAAGAATATTACCCAAAGTTTTGGCTCTTTTTGGTATGAAGGTGATCCCTTCCTTAATAATATCCTGTAGAGCCTCATCAGTTTTTGGCAATGCTTCCTTCACAATTTTACATATCCTCCCATTTTCTTCACTAAATGTAGTGATAAATTTAGGTTTAACTGAAATGTCCTTTCTTCTACATCTACTTGGTCTCAAGTACTCATGTCTGTCCTCATTGTTTACCTTATTTTTAACCATTTCTAAAGAATTCATACAGTATACTCTTGCAACAAATCTCTCAGTAAGTTATTTAGAATGTTTTTGATAGCTAGACTCTCTAGTACAGTTTCTCTTTACCCGTATGTATTGGCTTTTGGGAAAGGCCTGCTATCTGTTTGCGGAAAAGTTCCACTTCAATGCAAGACTTCTCAGAATTTGATAATAACTTGATGTCCAAATAGGACATTGTTTTCTCATTATATTCCAATTGTAAACTTCAAATTTAAGTTATTATCCTGTAAATACTCAAAGAAGTGTTGAATGAGTTCTTCAGGTCCCCTCCAAACCAACAACAAGTCGTCAATATATCTACCATAAAAGTAGATATAATCTCTAAAGGGATTTTTGTCTCCATAGATGTGGAACAGCTCCCACCAACACAAAAAGAAAAAAATTATGGGTCAACAGGTATTCAATAGAAATTCTGATAAACTGTTTCAAATTCTCACCATAAGTCGATTGATTATCCAAAAATAATTATATTGCCTGTATGCCTTTCTCATGTGGAATACATGTGTACAACGACCCTACATCAATGGTCACAAAGAAAAAAATTGATTTCCATTCAAGAATTTCAACCTGTTTAATGACATCTATTGTGTCTCTAATATAACTCATTAGACTTAAAACGAAAGGTTGAAGAAAGCCATCCATCATTTCAGAAAGAGTTTTATTCAAAGAGCCTATTCCTGCCACGGTTGGCCTCCCAGGAGGGTTACATTTATCTTTGTGAACCTTTGGAAGGTAGTGAAAAATTGCTGTTTTGGGATGATCTACAGACAAAAAAAAAAAAAAAAATTATCCTTTGTTATTACCCCACTGTCTAAAGCTTTGTCCAAAATACCACTTAATTTGGTTTTAAATCGATATGTGGGGTTATTGGATAATTTCTCATATACCTGTATATCTGATAACTGCCTGTTTGCTTCATTCAGGTAATCAATCCTATCAAAAACCACTACCTTGCCCCCTTTATCCGAGATGTGTATTTTTAACTCACTATTAGCCTCCAATTCTTTAAGGGCTAGGTACTGTAAGTGAGTTAAATTACTTTTCCTATAATCAGATGTAAATTTCTCATTGCTCAATTCTCTCAATTCCATTTCAACTTTCTTTTGAAATACTTCAATGGCACTAGATCCAGCTTGTGTAGGATAAAAGGTTGATTTGCCTTTCATAGTGCTAATGTTGACCATTTCTTTATTAATCTGTGCTCTCATTATCTTTATCCAAAGAATAAAGATCCAATATAGCACATTTGTCAGCAAAATCTAAAACACCCTTGTCCAAAGCATACACTTTATCAGTATCTTTCACCTGTTGTTTAAATTGTGCCCCCAAGAAATGTTTCTTAAGGACTAATATCCTCACAAACTTATTTAAATCAACAACTGTATTAAATAAGTCAAAATGACTCATGGGAGAAAAGTTAAGACCCAAAGACAATAATTCAATATGAGTTTTAGAAATATGACATGAAGACAAATTAATGACATTGTCCTGCACTATATGTATTTCTGGGGTTGTGACATTCTCCTCCTCTGGGGATATCGCCTGGGCTTGGCTTGTGTTGTCTCCGGAGTAGTTCTTATATTTTAACTATATTTTCCACGTCCCCTTCTACGTATTTTCTTATATTTGGTTTCAAATGCTGCTGCTCGTTTTTTACTGTGTGGAGAAAGACATTCCAGTGAAAACCTCCTGTGCCTGTAACACAAACGATTCACTCCTGTCAGGTCGTGATGATACTTCTCCCAAAGTATCCACATCTGAGGAGTCATATTCAATGTCAGTTTCCATAAATCTCACTTTCTTAGGTAAGCCATTGGTATTTCTGCCATAGGGGTTATATCTCCTCCTATTCTCAGTGACAGTCCATTTGTAAACCTCATTAATCTCATAATCAAGTTTGTCCCTGAGGATTTTTTGTTTTTTGAAATTCCAAAGACTTTCTTTAAATTCAGTAATAACATTCTGAATTTTCTGATCATATTTCTTAAAGTCTGGATTATCACTCAGGGGCCGTATATATTCTTGGAGTTTTAATTTTTCCTTACAGACTTTATCCCTCTGCTGTTTCTTATACTCTATCAGCAGATCAATTAATGCCAGGGAACATTCTGTTAAAACAGCATTCCATTTGTCAATAAAAGTCTGATCTAAGACCTGAAATGAAGGAAACTTCCTTATGCGCAATCCACGTGGTATGCGCTTAGCTTTTTTATACATCACAAAGGTCTTTATGTCCATTTCAAACCTCAAATCTTTTTTTAGGAGATTATCCATTTTGAAAAAAAGGGAGTCAATATTCTTATTCTCTTCTTGTTCAATACAGTCCGTACTAAACAAGTCCTCATCACTAACGTTGTCAGCTGATTGCTGAAAGATTAACCCTTCTACTGCCATGTCAATTATCAGTGTGTGTAAATAAATAATTAAATAAATGCACCGAAATAAAGAGTGAACCTGATGGCAATTATATGTGTATTGTAATGAGACCTTCTGGGGTTGAGCAGCGTCTTAAAGCAGATACGTGTTAAAATAATAATATTATATAGCAGCTACATCTTATAAAATACAAGTTGACAGGATAAAGAAATCCGTGCCGCTTACCCTCTTCAGTGGATCCAAGAAATGAAAGACAAACTTCAGTGCGGCACTCAGAAAAAATATCCTCCCTCCATAAAGCTGTAAAAGAACGTACTGATCTTCACGCTGCAAAAAACACACCCCTCCTTACAAAGTCCGTTGACGGCAGCAAGCAAGGCAAAACACAGGATAGCAGGTGCTGTTCAAAAGAAGCGATCCACCATCGCTCTAAGAAACTCCAACAATACAAACGCACCCTGCCACAGCAAAAAAGCACACCAGGTAACAGCTGTAAATAGAGAAACACCTTTATTCCATCTTGTGTGAACATGTAGGGGAACACACACTGAAAGGAAAGACAGGCAGCACAGAACACTTGGTCAAACACATTTCGTTAGTAAACTGACTTCATCAATGACCGTACCCTAATGCTTAACAAACACTTAATACTTATATGTTTTAAAGGCCCTCCTCCTGTTAATGATTGGATATATACATCTAATAGGGTCAAGGAAAAAAAAGGGCAGTCATCAAAGTTAACACATGCAGTGCTGTACAAAAAGGAAAAATTAAAAAGGGGTTAGTAACATGTTAACATATATTAAATATATAAATATTGTGATGCCTGTGAAGGACATAGAGAACAACATAAATAGACAAGGTATATAAAATGTGTAATACACTAATACCAGATCAACTGTGCTCCACTGAGATAACAATAAACTATCAATTCATTCGTTAATTTATGTACATGCAATCAGAACAATATCAAGGAAATAAATTTAAACAATCAAAAACGATTTTTTTTCTTTTCAAACAAGACAAAGTTAGTAGAAAAGGAGAAAAAGAACAAAATAAAAGAAAAAACAAAAATAGCAATAACAACAACAAAAAAATATATTATTGCTAAAGTTAATTTTATTTTACAAAAAGTTTGACGTCCCACTCGGAATTAAGATCCTTTGGCATTCGAGTATCCAGCTGGAAAATAAAAACAACTTCTCTTTTACTGAGGACAGTGCCTCTTTTACCTCCTCTTGGGTGTCTAGGAACCAGCTGGATACCCTGAATTGTCAAGAGTGAACTGTCAGCGTTGTGGAACCTCTTGAAGTGCAGAGATACCGGAGTACAAGATTTAGAATCTTCAATGGAACGTAAATGCTCCAGGAACCTATCTTTCAAGGCCCTTGTAGTTTCTGGAGCATTTACGTTCACTCTTGACAATTCAGGGTATCCAGCTAGTTCCTAGACACCCAAGAGGAGGTAATAGAGGCACTGTCCTCAGTAAAAGAGAAGTTGTTTGGATTTTCCAGCTGGATACTCGAATACCAAAGGGTCTTAATTCCGAGTGGGACATCAAACTTTTTGTAGAACGAAATAAACTTTAGCAAAAATATAATTTGTTGTTGTTGTTATTGCTATTTTTTTTTTCTTTTCTTTTGTTTTTTTTTTCTCCTTTTCTACTAACTTTGTCTTGTTTGAAAAGAAAAAAATCGTTTTTGATTATTTATTTCCTTGATATTGTTCTGATTGCATGTACATAAATACATAAACGAATGAATTGTTAACATGTTACTAACCCCTTTTTAATTTTTCCTTTTTGAACAGCACTGCATGTGTTAACTTTGATGACTGCCCTTTTTTTCCTTGACCCTATTAGATGTATATATCCAATCATTAACAGGAGGAGGGCCTTTAAGACATATAAGTATGCAGTGTTTGTTAAGCATTAGGTTACAGTCATTGATGAAGTCAGTTTACTAACAAAACGCGTTTGAACGAGTGTTCTGTGCTGCCTGTCTTTCCTTTCAGTGTGTGTTCCCCTACATGTTCACACAAGATGGAATTTTTTTTTTTGCTATTTTCAGCTGTTACCTGGTTTGCTTTTTTTGCTGTGGTAGGGTGCGTTTGTGTTGTTGGAGTTATATATACACACACACACACGTCCTTTGCAGTCAAATACCTGAAAACATGAATAATCATATTTATTCAATATTTATATTTAATAATGAGTTTTACTGTGTATTTCCTGTACATAATTCCCATTCTAAAGTCCTTCACATACAGGAAAATTTTATTTTTATTTAAAATGAATACTTCAATATATATATATATATATATATATATATTTATATATATATATATATATATATAAGTATATACCTATACCTGTATATCTTTTCCTGTAGATATATAGGTATATATATATATATATATATATATATATTTTACATTTACATTATCAGATATGTATAGAAATATATATTTAATAATAAAAAATTAAAAACAATTCTATATATGAAACATAAGAAAGTAAAATATGTGTAACGCGCATCGGGTTTCACGATTTAGGTCTAATGCAGTGTCGGGTTAGCGCACATGAAGAATCAGTTTTCTTAAACGGACAGTCTAGTCCCAATTAAACTTTCATTATTCAGATAGGGAATACAATTTTAAACAACTTTCCAATTTACTTTACTCATCAGTTTTGCTTTGTTCTCTTGGTATTCTTAGTTGAAAACTATACCTAGGTAGACTCATATGCTAATTCCTAAGCCCTTGAAGGCCGCCTCTTATCTCAGTGCATTTGAACAGTTTTTTTACAGCTAGACAGCGCTAGTTCATGTGTGCCATATTTATAACATTGTGCTCACTTCCATAGAGTTACCAGGGAGTTAGCACTGATTGGCTAAAATAAATTCTGTCAAAAGATCTGAAATAAGAAAGCAGTCTGCAGTGGCTTAGATACAAGGCAATCACAGAGGTAAAAAGTATATTAATATAACTTTGTTGGTTATGCAAAACTGGGGAATGGGAAATAAAGGGATTATCTATCTTTTAAATAATAACAATTTTGGAGTAGACTGTCCCTTTAAGACGTGTTATTGAGATATGAAATATAAAATATTTATAATTACAATTTATAATTAAAAATTATTAATGATACTGTAATTATAAATATACATAGTAACATAGTAGATGAGGTTGAAAAGAGACCTAAGTCCATTGAGTTCAACCTATATATATACACTGTATGTGTGTGTATATATATATATATATATATATATATATATATATATATATATATGTATATATATATATATATATATATATATATATATATTCTATGGATTGTTTAGACTAGAGTAACTATAATAATTTTTTATCATTATTATTATTTTCATATTATATATTTTAATACTTTATAGTTAATATTTTAAAAATGTGCCTTAAGATAACTATTTCTTCATGTGCACTAACCTGACAATGCGTTAGACCTAAAGCACTAAACCCGAAGTGCATTCCGCATATTTTATATTGCTAAGTTCTTCAAATAGAAGAACATTGAATTTGTATTATTAAATATATATATATATCTCACACAGAGAAAGTCCAGCGCTCACTTACAAGCTCTCAGCTAAGATTTAAAAGCAAAAATGGAAAGGTTAGTTACCGCATCTGGCCAAATGGGACAAGCCCAGGTACCACGTCAATGTCCTTTCCAATACCTAGGACCCTTAGCTGAGAGCTTGTAAGTGAGTGCTGGACTTTCTCTGTGTGTTGTATTAATTTGTTTTGTAATTTTCCCTATGGTTCTTGCACCCAGACCTGTCTGGGGTTAACTGCCTGTGACTCTGGGGACAGCACAGCTTCCTGTGAGTGCTGGTGAGCATCCAGGGCTGAGCATGTTGCAGGGTAATGGGATGTGTACCCGGTCAGGTATGAGAGTGCAGTTCCCTTCCGTGTTTTGTATATGTCTAGGGTGATTACATAAGCCTGTGCACCCTTCCCTTGTTCCCAGTTTGTTTGGATTTAAGAGCTTGCATTGTGTGGCTGTTTTAGGGTCCCAGGTTTTTGAAAGGACCTTGACGTGGTACCTGGGCTTGTCCCATTTGGCCAGATGCGGTAACTAACCTTTCCATTTTTGCTTTTAAATCTTAGCTGAAAGCTTGTAAGTGAGTGCAGGGTTTTCTCTGTGTGTTGTATTAATTTGTTTTGTAATTTTCCCTATGGTTCATGCACCCAGGCCTGTCTGGGGTTAACTGCCTGTGACTCTGAGGACAGCACAGCTTTCTGTGAGTGCCGGTGAGCACCCAGGGCTGAGCATGTTTCAGGGTCATGGGATGTGTACCCGGTCCGGTATGAGAGTGCAGTTCCCTTCCGTGTTTTGTATATATATATATATATATATATATATATATATATATATATATTAATGTAAACAATATACATATATATATATATATATATATATATATACAGTATATATACCTATATATCTATAGGAATATATAGGTAAAGGTAAATACATATATAAATATATATATATATATATATATATATATATACACACACACACACACATGTATATAAAAATATGTATTTACAACAAAAATAAGATTTTCCTGTATGTGAAGAACATGTGAATATAAATATTAATAACTCCTGTCGGGTTAGCGCATGAGCAATAAGTTAGGTTTTTTTCTGTGCTCTCCATTGAAGTCTATAGGGAGAATAAGTTAGTGTGCATCGGGTTTTGCTGGCACGCAGAAGTTTTATTTTCAACTTGTAATACCCAAGCTAACCCGCGAGCGCAAACAGATTACTTCTAGCGATGTTTACACTCAAGCGGGAGCACTAAATATGGGTGCTGCCATTTTGGAAACTTTGTTACACTGCAGGTATCGGAAGGAGAGTTGCTGCACACGTGCAAACATTAGCACTGGCATGTAGTGAAATACAGATTTCAACATGGCTGCACCCATGACTAGAGAGAGATGGGGAATAACCTCAATACTTAATAAATAGATAAATTGACATAAATACAGATAGATAGATAGATAGATAGATAGATAGATAGATAGATAGATAGATAGACAGACAGACAGACATACTGATAGATAGATAGATAGATAGATAGATAGATAGATAGATAGATAGATAGATAGATAGATAGATAGACAGACAGATAGAAAGATATTTATAAGCACACCATATACTTTTCCAGGCTAGATTTCGGAAAAACAATGCCAAGTCCTTAAACATTTTGTTCTTAAAATCATATGGGCACATGGTATGTGACACAAATAAATATTACTGATATAAACTGGTATCCTCACATGGTCATCAAGGTCCAGGCAGCAGGAGTATGGCACAGAGCAGCGTTCTCGACTCAGGTTCTCAGATGAGCAGTTAAAATACATGTTCTGAGACCAATCCTTGTAGGAGATGCCCCCACAGCAGCTGAACTGGCACCAGGCAGGGCAGAATCACAAATAGGAGAAAGGGAGAAGAGAAATGTTAAATCCCTATTTATTTACCTTTTTCACTTTCAACAAGAAGAACACTTTAAAGAGAGCTTAATAACTGAAGATCACAGTCACTTGAAAACAACATCAGGCATATGAGGTGTCCGCAACCAACTTTCTGTATGGGGTTTTGCTTTTGTGGCCTATGAAGTAGGTGACTAATATAAATAGAAAGAGAAGCAGTCTGTAAGGAATGAACAACAGCTCAGTAACTCATTCTATTGCCCAGTTACCACCTGGGAGAAGCTTATTTTAGTCCAATTGTGCTTTTCATCGAGGAAAACTTTCCTGAAGTACATCAGTCTGATCCCGACTAACAAAATCAGAGGAGAATTTTCTGGTATTTTGGGGCTGCAAAATACAAGGCAGTTCTCCTCTGAACAAGGGAATTGTAAACCACAGACAATTGTTTCGGCCTCGTCAGTAAGATGCACCCACATCCCTCTAAGAACATTGGGCAAGGAGTCCACGTACAGGTTCCCTCATCACCCTTAGGGAGACTTTCCCCAGGGTCATAATACAAAGAAAAAAAGAAAGAGAAGCAGTCTGCCAGGAACTGACAAGGCCCAAAGGAGGCCAAAACGATCTTCTGGGGTTGCCATTTCTCTTGTTCAGAGGAGCATTATCTAGTTAAGTGGGATCAGATTGATTTACTTCAGGAAAGGGTTCCTCTGTGAAAAGCCCAATTGGGCAAAAAGAAGCTGCTCCCAGGTAACCAGGCAATAGAACAAGCCTATGAGATGCTGCTCCCAGGTGGTAACCAGGCAATAGAACAAGCCTATGAGATGCTGCTCCGAGGTGGTAACCAGGCAATAGAACAAGCCTATGAGATGCTGCTCCCAGGTGGTAACCAGGCAATAGAACAAGCCTATGAGATGCTGCTCCCAGGTGGTAACCAGGCAATAGAACAAGCCTATGAGATGCTGCTCCGAGGTGGTAACCAGGCAATAGAACAAGCCTATGAGATGCTGCTCCCAGGTGGTAACCAGGCAATAGAACAAGCCTATGAGATGTTGTTTGTTCCTGGAAGACTGATTCTTAAAAACAGTAAATCAAAATAAACTCTTTTTAAAGGGCCATGATACCCAAATTTTGAAACACTTGAAAGTCATGCAGCATAGCTGTAAATAGCTGACTAGAAAATATCACCTGAACATATCTATGTAAAAAAGAAATATATTTAACCTCAAAAGTTCCTCAGTAGCCACATCTCAATGTAAAGGACTTCTAAGCAGCAAATCAGTATGTCTGTCCCGGGACAGTTAAGGGAGTGAGTTTTCGTGCACACTCATCTTATTTCCCTATTCAGTTTAAGGAGGTTTACCATGGAATCTCATGAGAGTTAAGTCAAATCTCATGAGATCACAGTAAAAGAGTTCATGACCTCAGCACTGTTGATGCTGATTAGCTGCTGTTCATTTCTTCATTGTTTTGATACCTGCAGCTGGGCAGCAGCTGAATTATAACTTTTTACACAGCACTTACTCTGGTGAGCTGAGGAACTTGTGAGGTAAAATATCTTCCTTATTTACATAGAGATGCTTAGGCAGGGGAAAAACTACAGGGGGTGCAGAGGTCGCAATTTTTTTTTTTAATGAAAAACGATATCATGTGAGTGCGACATGATGCTTCACTAGTGTCTCTGACTAAAGGGGTTAGTCTTTCTGTTTTACCCATTGGTGTTTGTGTGTGTGTGTATGTATGTATGTATGTGACTGTGTGTGTATGTATGTATGTATGTATGTATGTGAGTATTTATGCATGTATGTGTGTGTGTGTGTATATGTTTGTGGAACCAGCAAATTACAGATCTTGTTACTACAGCATGGGGGGTAAACAGTGTCACTATACAGTACCACTATATACAGTACTGGGGGGGGGGGCTAGACCATGTCACAGACTACTGTGATCACTTTATAAAGTACTGTGGCAGGTAGGGTCAGGCCAGCCATCTCACTGGCAGATTACAGACTGTGTCACTGACTAACTATATACAGTACTGGTGGGTTAAACAGTGTCACTATATACAGTAATAGGGGTCAGACCATCTCACAGACTGTGGGCACAGGGTACCTCCTTTTGCAGACATGTAATCTGATTCACAATTTTTTTTCTGTGTTAAATGTTAAAAAAAAGGATATGTATCAAATTCACTTTTTTTGGGGTGGGGGGGGCCCTTCTTAGATTCTCGCACCTGGGCCCTGTGGTTTCTAGTTATGCCTCTGTGCTCAGGTGATATTTTCCTGTCAGCTTTTTACAGTTATACTGCATCAGTTTCAAGTGATTTAGCATATGAGTATTATGTCCCTTTAATAAAAGAAAATGTCAATATTGCTTAAAAATATATAACTTTCTTCTAGTTGCTCATCCTCATCTCAAAAGGCAAATATAAAATTATAAAAAGTGCTATAGATAAGAAACATATTTTACCTGTGGCAATTTACTTATTATGACAAAACACATGGTTCTGTATTACTACTTACTGCGAGAGAACGCTGCAGCACATTCCTCTGTAAGGCAAGGGATTAATATACAGCTGTGAACATTCAGACCCTGATGCGCACTGAGACACACACAGAGAACACAATCATATGGCAAACACACACATACAGGCACACACATACAGTATATACTCAACACTGATATTGGTATTTGCAGCAGAAATAGTAAGGTCCAAATGCCACTTTACAGGTCTCATCTTGAGTACTGTATACAGTTATTTAGACCATATCACCAGAAGGATATAAGTAAACTGGAATCTGTTTGAAGGAGGGCTACTGAAATAAAGCACTGACCTAAACATGTATAGCTTACAGGAGAGAGGAGAGAGAGGTGAAATGAGCTAAACTTTCAAGAGCAGCACCAGAAGAAGAGGTCATGATCTCAGGTTGAAGGATAACAGGTTAAGCAGTAATCTGCGGAAGCACTTCTTCACAAAAAGGATCACTGATTCATGAAATAAAACACTGTGGGGGACTTCAAGTATTCCTGGGATAAGCAAAAGACTCTACTACATACTAATTAATTCCTGGGATAAGCATAAGGCTATCCTACATACTAATTAATGCCTGGGATAAGCATAAGGCTATCCTACATACTAATTACTGCCTGGGATAAGCATAAGGCTATCCTACATACTAATTAATGCCTAGGATAAGCATAAGGCTATCCTACATACTAATTAATGCCTGGGATAAGCATAAGGCTATCCTATGTACTAATTAATGCCTGGGATAAGCATAAGGCTATCATACATACTAATTCATGCCTGGGATAAGCATAATGCTATCCTATGTACTAATTAATGCCTGGGATAAGCATAAGGCTATTATACATACTAATTAATGCCTGGGATAAGCATAAGGCAATCCTACATACTAATTAATGCCTGGGATAATCATAAGGCTATCCTACATACTAATTAATGCCTTGGATAAGCATAAGGCTATTCTACATACTAATTAATGCCTGGGACAAGCATAAGGCTATCCTACATACGAACTAATGCCTGGCATAAACACAAGCCTATACTACATACTAATTAATGCCTGGGATAAGCATAAGGCTATCCTACATACTAATGAATGCCTGGGATAAGCATAAGGCTATCCTACATACTAATTAATGCCTGGGATAAGCATAAGGCTATCTTACATACTAATTAATGCCTGGGATAAAAATAAGGCTATCCTACAAACTAATTAATGCCTGGGATAATCATAAGGCTATCCTATATACTAATTAATGCCTGGGACAAGCATAAGGCTATCCTACATACAAACTAATGCCTGGCATAAGCATAAGGCTATCATACATACTAACTAATAAGTGAGATAAGCATAAGGCTATGCTACATACTAATTAATGCCTGGGATAAGCATAAGGCTATCCTACATACTAATTAATGACTGGGATAAGCATAAGGCTATCCTACATACTAATTAATGTCTGGGATAAGCATAAAGCTATCCTACATACTAATTAATGCCTGGGATAAGCATAAAACTATCCTACATACTAACTAATGCCTGGGATAAGCATAAAGCTATCCTACATACTAACTAATGCCTGGGATAAGCATAAGGTTATCCTACATACTAATTAATGCCTGGGACAAGCATAAAGCTATCCTATGTACTAATCAATGCCTGGGATAAACATAAGGCTATTCCTACATACTAAATAATGCCTAGGATACGCATAAGGCTATCCTATGTACTAAATAATGCCTGGTATAAGCATAAGGCTATCCTATGTACTAATTAATGCTTGGGATAAGCATAAGACTATCCTACATACTAATTAATGCCTGGGATAAGCATAAGGCTATCCTACATACGAATTAATGCCATGGATAAACATAAGGCTATCCTTCATACTAACTAATGCCTGGGATAAGCATAAAGCTATCCTATGTACTAATTAATGCCTGGGATAAGCATAAGGCTATCCTATGTACTAATTAATGCCTTGGATAAGTATAAGACTATCCTACATACTAATTAATGCCTGGGATAAGCATAAGGCTACCCTACATACTAATTAATTGCTGGGATAAGCATAAGGCTATCCTACATACTAATTAATGCTATGGATAAACATAAGGCTATCCTTCATACTAATGATTGCCTGGGATAAGTATAAGGTTATCCTACGTACTAATTAATGCCTGGGATAAGAATAAGGTTATCCTACATACTAATTAATGCCTGGGATAAGCATAAGGCTATAAACATACTAATTAATGTCATGGATAAACATAAGGTTATCCTACATACTAATTAATGCCTGGGATAACCATAAGGCTTTCCCAAATCAGGGGTCAAGTCTTACAAAACAAAAGTGTGGTAATTCTCCAAGATTTCCACCCTGCACACAATTAATATTGCTTTACACACACACACACACACACTGTATTTATATCTATATAATCTATACATCTAGGTTAATGAAAGCAAATTAAATCCAATGATGGGTTGAATGGTTGCCTTTTGGCCAGATATTCCTCGTCTGTCACATAGTCTCACCCACTTAAGGTGCAATAGTCATATTTCTGCTGAGGGGAGCTAAATAACCCCAGAGCAAGCCACACAGAAATGTAAGCACCATGTGTTCCCCACAGTGCGGGGTGATCACACAGCAGGATCGCTGACAGGCTTACATTTAGTGTATTGTAGGAAGTGTTACTGCCCATTACTAGAGGATCTCACTATTCCTCTAAGCAGATCATGCTTCAGCTACTCCCACCAACAACAGCAGTGTTTACTGAAGCACTTCTGTCCAGGGTGAACTTAGTTCCACCTGTAAAAATAGTGCAGGAACTCTATTCCCATGCGTTCCCACTGGACTTGACCCCATACTAACTAATGCCTGGGATAATAATAAGGTTATCTTATGTACTAATTAATGCCTGGAATAAGCATAAAGCTATCCTACATACAAATTAATGTCTGGAATAAGCATAAGGCTATGCTACAAACTAATTAATGCCTGGGATACGAATAAGACTATCCTACATACTAATCAATGCCTGGGATAAACATAAGGCTATCCTACATACTAATTAATGCCTGGGATAAGCATAAAACTATGCTACATACTAATTAATGCCTGGGAAAAGCGTAAAGCTATCCTACATACAAACTAATGCCTGGGATAAGCATAAGGCTATCCTATGTACTAACTAATGCCTGGGATAAGCATAAGGCTATCCTACATACTAATTAATGCCTGGGATAAGAATAAGGCTATCCTACATACTAATCAATGCCTGGAATAAGCATAAGACTATGCTACATAGTAATTAATGCCTGGGGAAAGCGTAAAGCTATCCTACATACAAACTAATGCCTGGGATAAGCATAAGGCTATCCTATGTACTAACTAATGCCTGGGATAAGCATAAGGCTCTCCTACACATTTATTAAATGTGCCCAGGAAATGTAGGCACACTGGATGGGCGCATGGTTGTTATCTGCCATCAAATTAATGTTTATGTTATATCTATGTTTCTATACACGCACACACACACTCTCTCTTTTTTCCCACACACACTCATAGAAAAACACATTTATAAACATACTCTCTCACACACATATATAAACACAAACATGCATACACACACATATTCACATACATACATACACACATATTCACATACATACACATATACACATACATACACACACACATATTCACATACATACACATATACACACACATACACACACACACATACACATATACACACATATACACATACATACATACATACATACATACACATATACACATACATACAAACACACATTAACATACATACACATATACACATACATACACACACACATGCATACACATATTCACATACATACATACACACATATACACATACACACACACACACATATACACATACACACATATACACATACATACACACACATATTCACATACATACACATATACACATACATACACATATACAAACATATACACATATACACATACACACACACATATTCAGATACATACACATATACACACACATACACATGCACACATATACACATACATACACATACATACACACACACATATACACATACACACACATGCACACATATACACATACATACACATACATACACACACACATATACACATACATACACATGCACACATATACACATACATACACATACATACACACACAAATATACACACACATACACATGCACACATATACACATACATACACATACATACACACACACATATACGTACACACACACATATTCACATACATACACATATACACACATATACACATACATATACACACACACATATACATACACACACACATATACACATACATACACATATACACATACATACACATACACACACACATATACATACACACACACATATTCACATACATACACATATACACATACATACACATATACACATACATATACACATTCTTTTACACACACATATACACACACATAGATACACATTCTTTTACACACACATATACACACATAAAGATACAAATTCTTTCACACACACACACATAGATACATATTCTTTTACACACACATATACACACACATAGATACACATTCTTTTACACACACATATACACACACATAGATACACATTCTTTTACACACACATATACACACACATAGATACACATTCTTTTACACACACATACACACATACACACATATACACATACATACACATGCACACATATACACATACATACACATACATACACACACACATATACACACACATACACATGCACACATATACACATACATACACATACATACACACACACATATACGTACACACACACATATTCACATACATACACATATACACACATATACACATACATATACACACACATATATACATACACACACACACATATACACATACATACACATATACACATACATACACATACACACACACATATACATACACACACACATATTCACATACATACACATATACACATACATACACATATACACATACATATATGCACATTCTTTTACACACACATATACACACACATAGATACACATTCTTTTACACACACATATACACCCACATAGATACACATTCTTTTACACACACACATAGATACACAATCTTTTACACACACATATACACACACATAGATACACATTCTTTTACACACACATATACACACACATAGATACAAATTATTTTACACACACACATATACACACACATAGATACACATTCTTTTACACACACATATACACACACATAGATACATATTCTTTTACACACACATATACACACACATAGATACACATTCTTTTACACACACATATACACACATATAGATACACATTCTTTTACACACACATATACACACACATAGATACACATTCTTTTACACACACATATACACATAGATACACATTCTTTTACACACACATATACACACACATAGATACATATTCTTTTACACACACATATACACACACATAGATACACATTCTTTTACACACACATATACACACACATAGATACACATTCTTTTACACACACATATACACATACATAGATACACATTCTTTTACACACACATATACACACACATAGATACACATTCTTTTACACACACATATACACACACACATAGATACACATTCTTTTACACACACATATACACACACATAGATACACATTCTTTTACACACACATATACACACACATAGATACAAATTATTTTACACACACATATACACACACATAGATACACATTCTTTTACACACACATATACACACACATAGATACACATTCTTTTACACACACATATACACACACATAGATACAAATTATTTTACACACACATATACACACACATAGATACACATTCTTTTACACACACATATACACACACATAGATACACATTCTTTTACACACACATATACACACACATAGATACACATTCTTTTACACACACATATACACACACATAGATACAAATTATTTTACACACACATATACACACACATAGATACAAATTATTTTACACACACATATACACACACATAGATACACATTCTTTTACACACACATATACACACACATAGATACACATTCTTTTACACACACATATACACACACATAGATACACATTCTTTTACACACACATATACACACACATAGATACACATTCTTTTACACACACATATACACACACATAGATACATATTCTTTTACACACACATAGATACACATTCTTTTACACACACATATACACACACATAGATACACATTCTTTTACACACACACATAGATACATATTCTTTTACACACACATATACACACACATAGATACACATTCTTTTACACACACATATACACACACATAGATACACATTCTTTTACACACACATATACACACACAAAGATACACATTCTTTTATACACACATATACACACACATAGATACACATTCTTTTACACACACATATACACACACATAGATACAAATTATTTTACACACACATATACACACACATAGATACACATTCTTTTACACACACATATACACACACATAGATACACATTCTTTTACACACACATATACACACACATAGATACATATTCTTTTACACACACATATACACACACACATAGATACACATTCTTTTACACACACATATACACACACATAGATACAAATTCTTTCACACACACACACACATATACACACACATATATGCACATTCTTTTACACACACATATACACACACATAGATACACATTCTTTTACACACACATATACACCCACATAGATACACATTCTTTTACACACACACATACACACACATAGATACATATTCTTTTACACACACACATAGATACACAATCTTTTACACACACATATACACACACATAGATACACATTCTTTTACACACACATATACACACACATAGATACAAATTATTTCACACACACACATATACACACACATAGATACACATTCTTTTACACACACATATACACACACATAGATACATATTCTTTTACACACACATATACACACACATAGATACACATTCTTTTACACACACATATACACACATATAGATACACATTCTTTTACACACACATATACACACACATAGATACACATTCTTTTACACACACATATACACATAGATACACATTCTTTTACACACACATATACACACACATAGATACATATTCTTTTACACACACATATACACACACATAGATACACATTCTTTTACACACACATATACACACATATAGATACACATTCTTTTACACACACATATACACACACATAGATACACATTCTTTTACACACACATATACACACACATAGATACACATTCTTTTACACACACATATACACACACATAGATACACATTCTTTTACACACACATATACACACACATAGATACATATTCTTTTACACACACATATACACACACATAGATACACATTCTTTTACACACACATATACACACACACATAGATACACATTCTTTTACACACACATATACACACACATAGATACACATTCTTTTACACACACATATACACACACATAGATACAAATTATTTTACACACACATATACACACACATAGATACACATTCTTTTACACACACATATACACACACATAGATACACATTCTTTTACACACACATATACACACACATAGATACAAATTATTTTACACACACATATACACACACATAGATACACATTCTTTTACACACACATATACACACACATAGATACACATTCTTTTACACACACATATACACACACATAGATACACATTCTTTTACACACACATATACACACACATAGATACACATTCTTTTACACACACATATACACACACACATAGATACACATTCTTTTACACACACATATACACACACATAGATACACATTCTTTTACACACACATATACACACACATAGATACATATTCTTTTACACACACATAGATACACATTCTTTTACACACACATATACACACACATAGATACACATTCTTTTACACACACACATAGATACATATTCTTTTACACACACATATACACACACATAGATACACATTCTTTTACACACACATATACACACACATAGATACACATTCTTTTACACACACATATACACACACAAAGATACACATTCTTTTATACACACATATACACACACATAGATACACATTCTTTTACACACACATATACACACACATAGATACAAATTATTTTACACACACATATACACACACATAGATACACATTCTTTTACACACACATATACACACACATAGATACACATTCTTTTACACACACATATACACACACATAGATACACATTCTTTTACACACACATATACACACACATAGATACACATTCTTTTACACACACATATACACACACATAGATACAAATTATTTTACACACACATATACACACACATAGATACACATTCTTTTACACACACATATACACACACATAGATACAAATTATTTTACACACACATATACACACACATAGATACACATTCTTTTACACACACATATACACACACATAGATACACATTCTTTTACACACACATATACACACACATAGATACACATTCTTTTACACACACACATACACACACACAGATACACATTCTTTTACACACACACAAACACACACACAGATACACATTCTTTTACACACACACATACACACACACAGATACACATTCTTTTACACACACACACACACACATACACACACACAGATACACACACATATAGATACAAATTATTTTACACACACATATACACACACATAGATACACATTCTTTTACACACACATACACACACACAGATACACACACACTATTATGTCTTAAAAAGGTTTGTGTAATTCTCTTATTTTCAAATATGAAGCTTCCTAAAAGGAATACTCACTTCATAAGGGACTGCTGCTACAGGAGAATATTATTTATTGTGAGAGGAAAAGGTTCATATAATGAAATATGGTTACACAAATATATTGTCGTGTTTATAACAGAATAGCTTAATGGCTGCTTTTGTTACCTCAGGTTCTCTCACAAACACTGGGGTGGGAATCCCACACAGACAGCATCATGTGATTAACACACACAGGGGGAAAGGCTCCCAAACACAGCATCATGTGATCAACACACACAGGGGGCAAGGCTCCCAAACACAGCATCATGTGATCAACACACACAGGGGGCAAGGCTCCCAAACACAGCATCATGTGATCAACACACACAGGGGGCAAGGCTCCCAAACACAGCATCATGTGATCAACACACAGGGGGCAAGGCTCCCAAACACAGCATCATGTGATCAACACACAGGGGGCAAGGCTCCCAAACACAGCATCATGTGATCAACACACAGGGGGCAAGGCTCCCACAGACAGCATCAACAGATAGAGGGTGTGGCTTCCACACAAATAGCATCATGTAATCAACACACGCACCGGGGGTGGGGCTCCCACACAGACATCATCATGTGCTCAAAACTACCAAACATACAAACTTATAGACACACAAACATACAAACTTATAGACACACAATATACAAACTTATAGACACACAAACATACAAACTTATAGACACACAATATACAAACTTATAGACACACAAACATACAAACTTGTAGACACACAATATACAAACTTATAGATACACAATATACAAACTTATAGACACACAAACATACAAACTTATAGACACACAATATACAAACTTATAGACACACAAACATACAAACTTGTAGACACACAATATACAAACTTATAGATACACAATATACAAACTTATAGACACACAAATATACAAACTTATAGACACACAATATACAAACTTATAGACACACAATATACAAACTTATAGATACACAATATACAAACTTATAGACACACAATATACAAACTTATAGACACACAAACATACAAACTTATAGACACACAATATACAAACTTATAGACACACAAACATACAAACTTATAGACACACAATATACAAACTTATAGACACACAAACATACAAACCTATAGACACACAATATACAAACTTATAGACACACAAACATACAAACTTATAGACACACAATATACAAACTTATAGACACACAAACATACAAACTTATAGGCACACAATATACAAACTTATAGACACACAATATACAAACTTATAGACACACAATATACAAACTTATAGACACACAAACATACAAACTTATAGACACACAATATACAAACTTATAGACACACAATATACAAACTTATAGACACACAAACAGACAAACTTATAGACACACAATATACAAACTTATAGACACACAATATACAAACTTATAGACACACAATATACAAACTTAAAGACACACAAACATACAAACTTATAGACACACAAAGATACAAACTTATAGACACACAATATACAAAATTATAGACACACAATATACAAACTTATAGACACACAAACATACAAACTTATAGACACACAATATACAAACTTATAGACACACAAACATACAAACTTATAGACACACAATATACAAACTTATAGACACACAATATACAAACTTATAGACACACAAACAGACAAACTTATAGACACACAATTTACAAAAACTCTCACACACACATGCTCCATGTACTAAGAAGCAAAAGCTGCTTTGGAGCCTTTGTTTTGTGGGCTTGCTTATGCAAGTCTGCTCACACCTCTGAGGCTGCAGGGATAAATCACCTGTCATTTATTAGTGCATGGGGGTGTTTGGCCGGTCCCTGCTCTGGCACTTGACCTGTGGGAGCCAAGAACACACACAGAAATCTCGCAGGCCATCTCCTTTTTCACAAAGCTGTGAGACTATGGGGCTGATTTATTATGCCAGTATTGAGCCTTCAGGCTCGCCAGAAACAGGAGTTAAGAAGCAGCGGTCTTAACTGGACCGAAAAGATTCCCTGACAGGAAGATCAGGGAGGGCGAGGGTTACTGAACACACATCCAAAATCCCCCTTATAGTAATATATACATATAGGGGGGCAGTGTCTAGTGCTAAATATATGGATTTGAAAGAAGGGTAGAGAAACAAAAAGAAAGCACTATAGTGGCACACTTATACTATATACAGATAGTGTGAACACTCAAATTAAATTGTATTCAAATTTATCAGTGAGGGGATGGGAAAACCGGAGTGATTAATTAATTAAAACTTAACTTTTACTAAATTGAATTAATATAAAAAGTGACTATGCACTCATGTCAAAAAGCAAAAAATAAAAACTCAAATAAATGGACTGCTCCCTGTATGTATAAGAACAGAAGGCCTTAGGCTCTCCGAACGGTTGGAGGTGGAAATAGAATTTATACTGTAAGGCAATCCTCAATAGGTTAAGCAAATGTGCAACTATAACATTACCTTTAATTCCTTCACCTATTATGAGCACGTGCTGCCTACTACATGGGGTAAAAATCGTCCATATGTATGGGTACTTTTAATGGAACAGGGAAGGATGTGTCAAGTAACACGTGTGTTAAGTGTGGTGATTGGTGTAACTGGAATAAGGCAGAGAGATTAGATAGTTTCCAAATTATTAGGATGGCCACTTGAGTGGCTGAGCTGAAAAACTAGTTTTGCGTAATGGTAACCAGTTGTATTTACTATTTACCTTTTAAATACATTGTTATATCGCAATACCAACAGGATCTTTCAGGGATGAGGGGTCCTATCTAGGCTTACATTATCAACAGCTGATTACCTCTTAATACCGTTTGCAATATCACAATCATATAAGGGAATATTTCCCTCTAACAGTAATATAAATAAAATATAATCTTAGAGTGTGGTATTGAGGATGCTATATCCCGTTGCAACTCATTCCCCAAGAGATAGTGTTACCTTCTAGAGCTAGGCTAGATCACAATAGCAATAGAGTCTAGCAGGGATATATAACCCTGTTTAGGCTTACGTTCTAAGCAAGTGGTTGCTTCTAGTATCGTATTACAACAATATAATCATATAAGGGCATATTCCCAGAGATAGTTCTATATATTCTATAAGAAAGATGCTATCTTAGATAACCTGTTAGTGCCGTATTGAGGGTTTTAGAACACTGCTGTAGCTCACATCTAAGTGGTTAATTTACCTTCTAATACCAAGCTGAACCAAAGTCACTCCAAACTCAAAATTACACCGACTAATTACTTTCTAATACCGTATCACAAAATCGTAATTTTGTGGGAGACAAGATTACCTTTTAATACTGCATTATATATATTAGTAATTAAGTAGTTTAGATATAATATATGTATCCAGGAAAGGCCTTTGACAAAGCAGTTGTGAAACGCGCGTCAGACGTTTGCACTGCTCCCTAGTATGTAGATAGTTATTTTTTAAACTCTCCTTGTAACCGCTGTAATTTGTAAGCAGAAAGGTTGAATCTATTTTCATATACTTGACTTCTAAACTGCTCTCCTAGCAGAACTGCTAATCTAGTTACTATTTTTGGGGGTTAATCTGTTCTTATGTTCCTGGATACATATATTATATCTAAAATACTTAATTACTAATATATATAATGCGGTATTAAAAGGTAATCTTTTCTCCCACAAAAATGTGATTTTGTGATACGGTATTAGAAAGTAATTAGTTGGTGTAATTTTGAGTCTGGAGCGACTTTGGTTCAGCTTGGTATTAGAAGGTAGTTTTTCAGCTCAGCCACTCAAGTGGCCATCCTGATAATTTGGAAACTATCTAATCTCTCTGCCTTATTCCAGTTACACCAATCACCACACTTAACACACGTGTTACTTGACACATCCTCCCCTGTTCCATTAAAAGTACCCAAACATATGGACAATTTTTACCCCATGTAGTAGGCAGCACGTGCTCATAATAGGTGAAGGATTTAAAGGTAATGTTCTGTTTATAGTTGCACATTTGCTCAACCTATTGAGGATTGCCTTACTAGTATAAATTCTGTTTCTACCTCCAACCGTTCGGAGAGCCTAAGGCCTTCTGTTCTTATACATACAGGGAGTAGTCCATTTATTTGAGTTTTTATTTTTTGCTTTTTAACATGAGTGCATAGTCACTTTTTATATTAATTCAATTTAGTAAAAGTTAAGTTTTAATTAATTAATCTCTCCGGTTTTCCCATCACCTCACTGATAAATTTGAATAAAATTTAATTTGAGTGTTCACACTATCTGTATATAGTATAAGTGTGCCACTATAGTGCTTTCTTTTTGTTTCTCTACCCTTCTTTCAAATCCTTAACTGGACCGCCAGCTCTGAGGCGGCAGACAGCAATCCGCCCTTTCACATACGATCGGGTTAATTGACACCCCCGTTAGCGGCTGATTGGCCGCGAATCTGCAGGGGGCGGCATTGCACAAGCATTTCTAGTGAAATGCCTGTGCAATGATAAATGCCGACAGCGTTTGCTGTCAGCATTTATTGATGTGTGGCATACATGATCGCTACAGAGGATCTTGTCCATTCGCACCTTCATAAATCGGCCCCTATATATATCTATATACATTTAGCTTGTTATATGGGCATTACAAGTAGTATAAATACTAACCTGAGATATATGTGTGTGTCTCTCTAAGGGATTTGCATGGGACATTATAGGTTAAGTGAGCATGTGAGTGTTTTAGGCTAATGATTTAGTTAATTTAGTAGTATAAAAGTGCTTATTATTAGTTTTGTTACCTATAACTGATGGAGCGGGTAGTGTCAGCCAATAATGTGCGGGGGGGGGGGGGTAAACTCAGTGTGTCAGTGTGTCAGCTTATACTCAAAACCACTGTTACATTTGAAAACTTTGAAAATTGAGACAGGTAAGGTTGTGTTATAGGGCTGTGACCGAAGACAAAGCCAGAGGAAATTCCTGTCTGTAGTTATTTCTCCTGCTGAAAAAAGTATACAAAAACCCCCCAAAAAACTCATGTATGCTTGTCACATGCACAGGTCTCACAAACCCAAAACGTTACCATAAAATATCAAGCACTTAATGCTTCTATGGCAGAGAGCGATTATGCGCAAAGTGGTGCTGCTTGTTTTTTTTTTTTTTTTTATTAGCGTCTAACTACTTTAATAGAGATCTCTGTATAAATCATCAGTGGCGTCACTGGGGGGGGGGGGGGGCGGGCCGCACCCGGGTGACACCCACCATGGGGTGACACCAAAAAAAAATTCTTTTTTTTTTTTTTTTTAATTTTATTGAAATTCATTTTTTTTTATTAGAGGGGCTGGCATTTGTGAACATTGGTGGGACTGGGGAAGATATAGACACACAATTTTTTTGCCCCTTGAGCCAGTGCTGCAATTTCAACAAATAGTTTTCCCGGCTGCTTTTGCTTGTTTGTACTTTGCTTCTCCCCTGCCCAGTTTCGCTATGAATGTTGTGGGCATGCCGTGGGGCTTGCAAAGTTGCGCTGCTAACCTAAACCTGCCTGCCTATCTGTGCTCACTGAAAAAAGGGGGGTGGGGCGTGAGGGCGCTAGTGAAAGCTTAAGAAATCTAAATGGTGAATATTTAACACAGTATGTGTCTATGTATTCAGTGTCTGCTCAAATAATTGCTTTAAATATATAAAACTAAATTTTTCAGTGTTTGTTTATATAAATATTGTGTAATAGTTTGTGTTTTTTAACGTTTTAGGATATATTATGACCATATATCATAATTTATAATAATATGAATAAAGTGCACTGTGTGACAAATTTTCTGCAACCAAAAATTCTTTGATTTTTAATATACACTGCTATATAGAATCAATATTTCTCTTGAAAATTTCATACGTTTTAAACTTTGTATTTCCAAATGTATTAACTTACAAATTCTAAGTATACCGATGTTCAAATATATATCTTCATTCAAATACTATATAGGTATTTCTCTTTTGTACAAATATATGCCAAAAAAACAACAAAAGAGGAGATTAAATGTTAATAAAAGTTATTTATTATAACAATATAAAAATCGAATTAAATAAAAGGGACGTCTCCCCAAAATTAAAAAATAAAAATAAAAACAGTATCTGTTAACAGTAGATTCTGAATTCCTAATAATTTCTGCAACTCTGTATAAACAAGGGAGTCTTTGCAATCAGGTTTCTAAGGATTTCCCATTGCCGTATTTTCTTAACAGAAATATTTCTTATTATGGCAATTTAAAGTTGTACAAAGTCAGTAAGGTTTTACAGTATGCAGTCCCAGACTTAGCGGTTCAAAGTGAGGCTAGATGAATATTGTGATACTTAGCGTATGAGTTACCTTCTCCCTTACAGCCGGTTCATTCACTGCTGTTTTCCTCGATGCGACTGTAAACTCAGACCCGCCGCATGTAGTCGGCGTCTGACGTCACTGCCTGGTCTTTGATCTTCTGAATCCGTTATTAAGTAACAGTTTGGCTCTTTAACTTTTCAGAGCCTCTGTGTTTCAAAAAATCCTGCACTTAGTGTTGTACACGCAGGAAAGAGATGCTTGAAAGATGTTATGTAGTAGTTGTTGGTAGTAAAAATAACCCGGGTTATACTGTCATAACAATTTTTCAATTGCTTAATTCAAAAGCTTGTAGAAAAGTCACTTAGTACCACTGAGGGTCACAGGAATCACTGGAAGCCACCAAGGGTCACAAGGGTCGACGCGTTTCGCTCTTATTCAGAGCTTTATCAAGATACTTGTGAGTCCTGAAGAGAGAGCAGTATTAGACTTTGATTCAAGGATGGGGGAAAGCTTGACTGTGACCCTGCAGTCATGTGATACACATTACCTACACTGACCAGGCAGTGACGTCAGATGCCGACTACATGCGGCGGGTCTGAGTTTACAGTCGCATCGAGGAAAACAGCAGTGACTGAACCGGCTGTAAGGGAGAAGGTAACTCATACGCTAAGTATCACAATATTCATCTAACCTCACTTTGAACCGCTAAGTCTGGGACTGCATACTGTAAAACCTTACTGACTTTGTACAACTTTAAATTGCCATAATAAGAAATATTTCTGTTAAGAAAATACGGCAATGGGAAATCCTTAGAAACCTGATTGCAAAGACTCCCTTGTTTATACAGAGTTGCAGAAATTATTAGGAATTCAGATTCTACTGTTAACAGATACTGTTTTTATTTTTATTTTTTAATTTTGGGGAGACGTCCCTTTTATTTAATTCGATTTTTATATTGTTATAATAAATAACTTTTATTAACATTTAATCTCCTCTTTTGTTGTTTTTTTGGCATATATTTGTACAAAAGAGAAATACCTATATAGTATTTGAATGAAGATATATATTTGAACATCGGTATACTTAGAATTTGTAAGTTAATACATTTGGAAATACAAAGTTTAAAACGTATGAAATTTTCAAGAGAAATATTGATTCTATATAGCAGTGTATATTAAAAATCAAAGAATTTTTGGTTGCAGAAAATTTGTCACACAGTGCACTTTATTCATATTATTATAAATTATGATATATGGTCATAATATATCCTAAAACGTTAAAAAACACAAACTATTACACAATATTTATATAAACAAACACTGAAAAATTTAGTTTTATATATTTAAAGCAATTATTTGAGCAGACACTGAATACATAGACACATACTGTGTTAAATATTCACCATTTAGATTTCTTAAGCTTTCACTAGCGCCCTCACGCCCCACCCCCCTTTTTTGTATAACACAAAATTAGTCTGAAGGACTTATTTACTGTGAGGTGTTTGGAATCACTGTTTCCAGCGCTCTACTTATCTCACTTACACCTTGTATCTGTGCTCACTGCTCAGTGACATGTGGAGCAGTGGAGTCACTCACTGCTGTGCTGTCTCTCTAAACGGGAACTGGCAAATCATGAGGGGATGCCTGGCACCTAACCGCATGACTGTTTGACACTGTCTTTAAAGTGAAGGAGCCACGTATGATGCCCACCAGACCATTACGGTTACGGTACACTAAGTGCACACTGAACAGGTAGGAGGGCGGGCAGGGGTCTGGGGGTGGGCAGAGTGCAGAGGTGATTGGCCATAAGAAGCAGTAGGCACGCGGCCCGGGGCTTTGCACTGACAGACTTGGAACAGAGTCAGAGAGCAGAATTTTCATAGTTTGCACCTAAACCTTTTCTTTAGTGATTTATTTTTAGAGTGCTCTGTTTATCTTTCATTTGATGCTCTGCTGAGCCAGGGAGCAGCTCTAGGCATGAGCTTTATAATTAATGCAGTGCAGTTTACATATTTTGTATGTGTGTGTCTGAGTTTTTGTGTGTGTGTGTGTGTCTCAGTGTTTTTGTGTGTGTGTCTGAGTGTGTTTCCGAGTGTTTGTGTGTGCATCTGAGTATGTTTTAAGGGTGTCTGAGTGTTTGTATGTGTGTTTGCCTGTGTTTTTGTGTGTGTCTGCTTTCTGGGGGGGGGGGGGGTGACACCATAACTTACCGCACCGGGTGACACCAACCCTAGTGACGCCACTGTAAATCATAACAGATGAAATATCTACATCTACTTTGTTTTTTTGTAAATAAAGTTGCTGTTCAGCCATGTAATAATTCTCTGCATGAGCGACACAGAATACAAAGCTAAGTAAGGACAAAATACTCACCTCTTTCTGACCATAATCTATAAATGTCTGTAGGTTCCGATTGTCTCGATAGTGTACGATCGCATTACCGATGATCTCGCTCACTTTCCCCCGCGCCTGTAACAGACACATATTAATTACCCACACCTCATGCTCCCATAATGTAAATTAAAATAAAAAAAATGTGACTTTAAACCTTGTTCAACAACTCTTATATTTTAATATTATTTATAATATTTGTTACTCTAGTAACTAGAGAAATAGTATATGATATGTAGAACTGCATTAAAAAAAGGTAAATGTAAAGGATACTTGGGATATGCATAAGGAAATTAAAAACTTTCAAATAATCTCAAGTTTTATAAAAGGCAGGTTTATTTTGTATTTTTTTTCCCATGTACAAAGATGTTTATTCATCTGTAAGCTATATGTGGGTGGGTGTTTATATTTGCATCTGCACTGCTTTTCCTGTGTAGAGGATAATACTGGGCAAAATTCATTAAGGTCTCACGAGCCTCTCCAGCTTTACTGGCCTCACCGACCTCTCCAGCTTCACCAGTCCCTATGTTATTGTTTGCCACTAATTCACTAAAAGAGAGTTGTAGTCATTTTGCTGAATCTGCTGCATAGAATAACTCAGGAACTGGTGAATCTGGGGGTATTGGGAGGCAACTAGGGAATTTTTACCATTTTTAAGAATAACAACTGTTTCTGCAAAGGAAACGCTGTCAGTGAAATGTCATAACATTTACTAGAAGTTTCAGTTCTAATGCATGAGCACTGCAAACAATGCTTCCATTTAAAACAGAAAGGTCTTCATGCGCAATTTAAACTTTAATCTCCCTTTACATAGAAACATCTCAAACGTCTACGGCACTGTTGTGTCAAATGGCTCAGCACTCGCAGGGTTAAACAGTAGTCCTGACCAGCCATAATAATGTGAAGTGCCTGAATGTGATCACCTTGTCGGAGTAGACAAAGCCCAGGATGCCGGCAGCCAGCTGCAGTAGAAATATGACAGTCAGGCACACCGAGAACTGCAGGGAGACAAACAGAACGCAACAGCTAATTAGTGTATGAACGTGAAAAAAGCAAAGTGCAAGACAACTTCAACACTGATTCTTATTAACTCCAAAACTCTATATGCTCACGGGCAGGTACAAGTCTATTTTACATTTACCCCTGTGGCTACCAAAACAACACAAGCAGTAATTTACTGGTGGAATCTTCCGACAACACCCTTCACATGTCCTCCTCTCTGGTACCTGAGTATTTAGCACTGCTCAATCTGTCACTGGCAACATGGTACAAGGAACCATCATGGCTTGGCGCTCACCGCTTGCAGGAGACAGATATTCTCTCGTAGAGTCCCAATACAGCCACAGAAAGTGATCAGGAACATTAATATCCCAAGTGCAATGAGCAGCAGGGCTGGGTCTACATCAAGACAGGCCATGGCAGCTTCTGAAAAAAAAGAAACAAGACAGGTCACCAATTCATCTTAGAATGCTCCAAATGACGTGTGTGTCTGTCTATAAACACCTATACACAAACTGTGAATAACTGCTTGTAAATACAATAGATAATTGTACACTTGATACGATATCCTTGCACTCAAAGAAGCGGTAAACAATTTTCAAAACAGCAACTTCTTTATTTCCATATTAAAACAAAGCTTCAAGTGGAATTAAAATCCAAAAGCGTTTTGTCAGTTAAGACATAACTTTCTCAATGGCAGAAGGAGCCATTGAGAAAGTTGTCTTAACTGCCGAAACGCGTTTGGCTTTTAATTTCACCTGAAGCTTTGTTTTAATATGGAAATAAAGAAGTTGCTGTTTTGAAAATTGTTTACCGCTTCTTTGAGTGCAAGGATATCGTATCAAGTGTAGGTATTTCTTCTGGAGACGGCGATGAGGTCTCTGTTTTTTCCTGGGCACCTTTGAAGTGGTACAGTGGTTTCCGTGGGGAAAATTAGTACAAACACACAGAGTGCACAGCGTGAAGAGCGTGACAAGGTGGATCTTTAATGAATAGATAATTGCACCCTGCTCTCTTGACGAGGCAAAGAACTACTGAGATGGAAGGGAAAGTAAGAGGGATACTTAAAGCTCTGGTGTGGGGTATCTTTGCCTCCTCTTAGTAGCCGAGTGATGTAATTACCAAGATTGTGGTCTCGTGGACACAACCATTAGAAAGAAATATCGATTGCTTTATTGTAATTATAAAATTACGCTGTAGAAGTTTTTTTCCAAAGCGTAGTACAGAAAATAGAAAACATACATAAACGCATTCACAAATGTACACAGCAAGACACACAAACATGTTACCGTGATACTATACAAATAAATAATAGTAATAACATGTGTAACTGTGTAATATATCAGTGATAGTTATGGAGATTTTGTGCCAGTAATCTATAAACTGTTAACGGATATATTAATATCTTTTCAACATTAATGTAAAACAATTAATTTATCTAAGACAATGATCAAGCAAATCAGCAGATAGATCTAAAGATTAAGGGCTAGATTATAAGTGGCACTCTAAATTATTGCGCGCCCGCAAAAACAGAAAAATTATTTGCAGATGCGCGATTATCAGTCATTACAAGTAGCTGGTTATTGCTACCACGAGATCTCAGTTTCATTGACTAGGCAGTATTTTGTGGCTAAGTTGGTGGGAGTGAAAAACAGCACTGAAAGGTGCCTTTAAATTGCGGTCTATGGGAATTGTGTGTTCCTAGTAAATATATATGTATATCAGCATATACATATATATTTATACTTGCTGCCATCATTGCGCAACTTACCCCTTTCACTGGCACTGAAGTTCTGATGCCGTCTCTGACAGCCTATGGAAGCGCGCTCTCGTAAGCGCAATGCTTTCCAAATTGCTGTGAATTTATAATACCAGTGCACATTAGCATGCACTGGTATTACACTGGTATTTCATGAAAGCGATTTATTTAGCGCTCCACTTGTAATCTGGCCCTAAATTGCTCTTTGTTTATCTAGTCTTACTAATACTTATGCAAAGAATCAGTCACCATTCAAGCCGTGGATAAAGCTGAATGCCTGAATTGGGGACCTGAAGCTAAAAAACAATGAGAAATATAACCATTTAAAGTCAGGGAGAGAGCCATCCCCTGATATTGATTTCATAAAAGTCTGGGAAATGATAACAACTAAATGAAAAATACTTCACGTAACTAAAAACATAATTTGGGTTAATGCACTGCCTAATGAAATATTGTGCACATGTAACTAAGTCAACTGGATGGAGTCACCACTGGGACCTTATAATGTGATAAAGAATTTGAACACAATTTTATAGTTTAATTACATTTCTGATTATTTACAATGTTTAAAGCAAATCAGGAAGTTCATTTCTGCCTTTTTTGGATAACTTTCAATGTCCAATAAGCCATTTGGAGATGTCCAATAAGAGATGGGTTTACGTGGTGATAAACAATGAGCTCTAAAGGAATAGTTTAGTCAAAATGAAATGTTCATGATTCAGATGCAGCAGCAATTTTAAGCAACTTTTTAATTTACTCCTATTATCAATTTTTCTTCAGTCTCTTGGTATCTTTATTTGAAAAAGCAAGAATGTAAGCTTAGGAACTGGCCCATTTTTGGTTCAGCACGTGGGTAGCGTTTGCTGATTGGGGTCTAAATGTAGTCATCAATCAGCAAGCGCTACCCAGGAAATGAACACAAAATAGGGCGACTCCTAATCTTACATTCTTGCTTTTTTAAATAAAGATACCAAGAGAATAAAGAAAAAATGATAATATGAGTTAATTAGGAAATTGCTTAAAACTGCTGCTCTTTCTGAATCATCAAAGTTTAATTTTGACTAGACTATTTCTTTAATGGACCCTACAAATCCTCAGTTAAGGGTTTTACATGAGTTAGGACAGGTGCATATCTGATGCCGTAAAAAAAAAATCATTGTGCTACAAATTGTGCTTTATAAACTGAGCTCAGACATGAAAATGGCTTACTGGACCCTGAACCCCACCCCCCCCAAAAAAATAAAAAATAAATAAAAAATAAATTAAAAAATAAAATCCTATAGCCGATTAAAATCTAGATCCCTGACTATGAATGAATCAACTGTTGGCAACAACAGCTTAATAATGCCCATTCTTTACAGATCTCCAGAGGATTGTTAGGATCTTTATAAATTTTTAGACACAGGTGCCAGCAGCGATAATATGTAGTAGAAGACCCACCTGAATGTTTCAGGACCCGAGCATAGACTCCCACAGACACAGTCACCATGGCTATAACCTGCAAACACAAAGGAGACTCTTTATTAATGTGAGATCATTACAAAACAGCAGGTTACATAACAAGGCCACAAATGAAAGTATCAACTAGAACTACAGCTTGGTATACTGAACATGGCGCTGGATGACAACAGAATCTACTGAATGTATTTGTCACAATGAACAAAGGACTAGCGCTACATACTATTACTGAACAGAGCTACAGTGTGTTATTTTTAGTCTGGACTTCCGAACAGGATCCACATACCAAAGCTGTGAGGCCATGCTGAAGCTATCAGAAACACATGACACTGTTCCAATATGATCTTGAAAATCACCTTTGGAAGAAAAAAAAAAAGGCGGAAAGATTGAAAAACCAAGACACTGCTAATGCATCCACTATCTCCACCTTAGGATTCCTGTACCTGAAAAGGTACCTGGGAAATTGAGAAAGCGCATCTGTATAGAGACACCACTCTCCCAGATGTAAAGACTGACGACTGAGATAATCAAATGTCTAAAATCGTAGAAAATAGACAAGAAATGAATTCCATCTAAGAACGTATTCAAGATACCTCTTAATTGCTAAGGAACTATGAGTCCCTATTGTTGATTGACATATACCACAGTTGTGATATTGAATGTCTGAAAGCAAAAAAAATTAAAAAGTTCTCTCATAAAAGTGGCCAAGCCTGAAAGAAAAATAGCACATAGTTCCAAAATATCGATTGGAAACCTCTCCTCTTGAAGTTTCCAAACCCGTTTGTGCTGTCAAAACACCCTCAGACAGCTCCCCAACCTGTAAGACTTGCATCCATTAAGAATACAGTCAAGGAAGGATGAACAAAAGGAGGCCCCCTGAATAAAATGATGATAGCATAATCACCAAGATTAGAGTGTTAGGATTTAAAAATATCAACTGTGATATTTAAAAACAAACCCTGTATCATTGATTCAGTATGCAAATCAAAAAAGAGATCTCAGATGAAAAACAAGCAAAGGGAACCACACCCGATGCTGCAGTTATGAGTCCTAACAACTTCCATTCACATAGCCACTGAAAGAAATGTTCTGGACTGTAAGTTAGACAGGCTAATGCAAATTAAATTGACTTTTGTCCGATAAAGACAAAAACACGAACACAGAATCTATCTAGAAACCCAAAAAGAAGTGATCCTTGTCTGAGGAAACACGAAACTCTTAGGTAAATTAAATCCTCTAACCATGTCTTGAAGAAACAAAACTTAGTTGATTCATGAGGGATTCCACAAAAAGAAAAGTCCATATATTTGAAAACTGCTCTTTCATATGTATGTATTGGGTACTCATAAAGCACGTCTAATCACCCGTAAGGGACTCAAGATGCTGCCCAATTAATCGGCCTCGGAAGGATGAAAGGCTGAATGGACCTCGCCGTGAATCGAACCTGCAACCCTCAAGTTGCTACAGAGCTCAGTAACAGTGCATTAGCATGCTGAGCTTTCTGTCTGACTTTAATAAAAGAAAAGTTTAAGCTAAAACCAAGATACCATCCAAATAAGGAAGCTACTGTCAGAAAGAAGGGCACCAAGAACCTTTGAAAAGATTCATAAAGCTGTGACTAAACCAAAAGGAAAAGCGATAAATTGGTAAAGCTTAAAAGAAAATCTCAGAAACCACAAGTGGTTTGAATGTAATAAAATATGAGGATAAACATCCTAAAAAAGGAAGTGGACATGAAATGGCCTTAACAAAAAGGCATAATAGTGCTTATAATCGTCAACTTAAAAGTGGAGACTAACAAAACAAAAAAATCTTCAGATGAAAGAATGGACTGAATAAACCTTACTTCTTAGAGACAAAGAATAGAATTGAAATAGAAACCCAAATCTTGTTCCTGCAAAAAGAACTGGCATAATCACACCTGAAAAAAATTCACTGAGTGTACTGAGAAAGATTCTTCCCATAGAATGTCTCATTCTAGAAATCTATTCAAAATCTAAGAATAATATAGAATTTGGACTGAGTTCATTCAAAAACAATTTAATCTGCCCCCCCCTCCAGAAGGACTGGTTTGAGAACCGCACCTTTATGCAGACTGTCATGATACAATCATGTGGAGTAGTTGCTAAATCGATTGGCTACCCGGCAGAGGTGGAGTTGTGGTATGGAAAGGGTAAGTGTGAAATCTGTTTTCAGGAAAGCTGTAAGCTGAGACCCCCCTCCCTTCCCCCCACTCCTTAGCCTAGTGTTTATTGTGTAACACTGTGCAGGAATGCAAAACGCTCCTCCCCTTGGAGACTGGTACTGTGAACTCGTCGTAAATTATAACAAGGGCGGTGTCTTTGACAAGACAAAGAAGATTTAGTTTTAATATGCAGCAGAAAGACTTTTTGGACAGAATTGTCCTGGGACCCAAACCACTAACATCAGGAACGTCATTCTCCACATATCTAAAGGAACTTGGTAATAAGTTAGATATTGTGTGTAATTCTTTTCATGTCCCATTTTCTTTTTAAAGAATTGTAGCTTTGCAATTGTATGTTATTTTGAATGTCTTTATAATTTTGCACTGTGTAATCTGTATTGATATTTTGTTATTAAACACGTAGAAAATCTAATTCTGTCTTTTGGGCTCTAATATCCAAATTCACACTCCTGTTGAGACAAGGTTAAAGGCACGTTACCTAATTGTTAGAGTTTTTAGGGGTTCCCAAAACACCTCTTTAATTTAGAAGGTTTGGTGGTGGCAGCAGAAATTGTTAATTAGAGCAGTGTGGACAGGATTTGGGGGCTAATGTGGTATCCCTTTAAGGTCCTTTTGTAGAGTTGCAAGGTTAAGGGAACCAGAGCTGTGTGCCATTAACCCCTTCATGCCCACACCCCTCTATTGTGACGTTGAGAAGGTTTGATTTGTCACAAACTGGCTGGCAGCGGTGGGGATATTTTAGAGTTTCTTTAGTGCTATTTGTATAGTACTAAAATAAATTAGATGTTTTTGTGTAATTTCCCAAAGACGGAACTCAGTGCCTAATTACAGAGACATGGAGTGTAAAGAAGCAATTAATTTCCCCATCCTCTTGTTTGTTCTTGGCTACTCATTATGGAAGCATATAGGAAGATGCTGAAAAAGAATCCCTGGAGCTGCTTTGTCAGGAGAGAGCCATTGCAACTTTTGTCAAAACAAAGGAGCAGTTGGTCCAATAACTGCAGCAGGCAGATGACATTCCAGCAGAGCAGGAAACAGGCACAGAAAGGGTTACTGTGGAACTGGTAACCCAGGAGATGGTACCTACTACTGTTACCCATGAGAGTGCAAAGGAGTCTGAGCTACAAACAGCACTCAGGTACTTGGGGGATGCTGATCCCAAACTGAGAATGGAATTGATCCTCAAGTTTCAAGAAGCAGCTGAGAGAAAGAGGGAGGCTGCAGAAAGAGAAAGAAAAGAAGAGAGAGAGAAAGAGAGAGAGAGGCTGCAGAAAGAGAGAGAGAGAGAGGCTGCAGAGAGGAAGACTGCAGAAAGAGAGAGAGAGGCTGCAGAGAGGGAGGCTGCAGAAAGAGAGAGAGAAAGGATGCTCAACAGAGACATGAGCTGGAGGTTATGCAGATGAACAGAACCAGCCTGTCTCCCCAAACCAGTGAACGCGGGGAAACAGTAACAGAGAGGGCCCCATCGGGAGTATTTTCCAATGTTGGAAAGAGACACTGACTTGGATGTTTTTCTGAGGGGCTTTGAGAAGGTATGCAAGCAGTATCAGCTGCCCCCAGAGCAATGGTTTCGCTATTTAGCTCCTCGTCTGAAGGGTAAAGCACTGGATGTATTTGCTTCACTTCCAGTGGAGGATGACCAGGACTATGAGGCCATAAAAACAGCCTTATTAAAAAGTTTTAACCTCACTCCGGAATTCTACAGGAAAACATTTCAGAGTCTTTCCCAAAGTGCAGATGACAGCTGCACAGAATATGTTGCACAACTAAGGTCTGCTTTTAAGCAATGGACTGGGGGCCTAAACTCATGAGGCTTTGGAGGATTTGATGATCCTGGAGCAGTTCATGCAAACGCGAAGTCCTGATGCCAGAGTATGGATTCTGGACAGAAAGCCCAAAACAGTGGCAGAGGCTGCAGATCTGGCTAATTATTACGCCAACAACAGAGCACCTAGAACAAGGCAGGCAGCTATTCAAGCTGTGTCTCCTAAGTGGAAAATAGCAAACAAGGCAGCAGAGAGACCATCTCATCTACACCCTACAGCCAGAGGGGCAGGGGCCACACCGGGACAGGGGGATACCCGCCGGTGTTTCACTTGTAACCAGATGGGGCATCTGAGTTTCACCTGCCCAGAAAAGAAGATGCCTGAGGGTGGGAATGTGGCTGGGGGACCAGCATCTGTTTTGTTTGTGGGTGGGTTCCCAAGGCAAAAGTGGAGAAAGAACCTACAGAGGGTATCAGTGGGTGACCAGGTGGCAACAGGACTTAGGGATAGTAGAGCTTCAGTTACCTTGGTGCATCCTGAAATGATAAAGCCGGAGAACATTATACCAGGGAGGACTGTGTCCATTCAAGGAATTGGGGGAGTTTGCCCCGCAGTGCCTGTGGCACAAGTGTACCTTGATTGGGGTGTAGAAAAAGGTATGCGGTGGTGGGGATTTCTTCGGATATCCCCTGTTGATGTTTTGATGGGCGATGATTTTGGCTGGATACTTTGTCAGTATGCCCCAGAAGACAACACCTGCAACCTGGAAGGGCCAGTAGAGGGCCCTGCACCAACTGAGGTACTGTGTGAAACTTTGGGGGACCCAGAGGGGAGGCTGGGGATGGACACATTGCTAGCTGCACCAGAGCTGGAGGTATCCCACCAAAGGATAAAGGATGATTCCCTTAAACATGAGTGCTGGGAGGGGGGACTGAGGGTTAATGCAGCTATGCCTTTGTGTACACCAGTAATGTATTGTTCTAATGAAGAGGGATGTATTGAAAATGTTTGTGACACTGTTACTTCTATTGAACCTGGGCGCTGGGAGGGAGAGCCTAGGGTTAATGAAGATTTACCTGAACCTGTACCAGTACTGTATTGTGCCAGTGAACAGGATTATACTGCCATTGATTGTGACCATGTTGCTTCTACTGAACCTGGTTACTGGAAGGGAGAGCCTAAGGTTAATGCTGATTTACCTGTACCAGTAATGTATTGTGCCAGGGGAAAGGGTTATACTGCCATTAATTGTGACAATGTGATACCTGATGCAGTGTGTGGGAATGTGAGAGGGCAGCAGAACTGGGCAGAGGGGCATGCCCAAGAGGAAGGTATGGAATGGGCAATGCCAGAACTTAGTGAAGGAACTGCTATACCCCAGGAAAAGGTAGGATGTGTGGAGTGGAGTAAAGTGGCCAGTATGATATGTCAGGTGTATGAGTGCGGTGTGCCAGCGGAGTGGAGTGAGCAGGGGGCAGGAGAAGAAGCTTATTCTCTGTTTTCCCCTGAGGTAAAATGCACCCTTACAGCTGAAAAGGATAACAGGTGACAGGTATGTGTCAGTCTGTGCCTGAAACAGCATTGCATAGGCAAGAAGGAGTTAATGGCATGGCTGGTGTAGGGGCCAAAATACATCCTACCCTGTTACAGAGAGTAAGACAGGATGGGACCCTGGGTGTGTCTGTGGACCTCCCCTACAGGGATGGCAGATGTGAAGAAGAGGGGGAGGGAGATGTAGCTGCAGTGACTAATGAACCTGATACTCCTACAGAGCATACTGGGGTAGGTGTGAACACTGGAGTATCTGGCCTAAGCATAGCAAGAATTTATCTTAGTCTCCTAGTGAATTACCCTGAGGGGGTGCTAGATCCCTTTATGAGTGAGAGCGAGTGTGTGATATCCTGCAAGGAAATATCCTCCACGAGGGAAATTGTGTCAGCTGATGCTAACTGTTACAGTGGGCAAATGAATGCAGAGAGTGTGCAGAAAGGGCAGATCTGGTCTTATGAACGAGGAAAGACTAGGGTTTAGGTTGACATAGGGGATCAGCGTGGGCTGACCCCCTATTTCCACCATTTCAAAAGGGGAGGTGTCATGATACAATCATGTGGAGTAGTTGCTACCTGGATTGACTACCCGGCAGAGGTGGTATTGTGGTCTGGAAAGGGTTAGTGTGAAATCTGTTTTTAGGAAAGCTGTAGGCTGAAACCCCCCTCCCTTCCCCCCACTCCTTAGCCTAGTGTTTTTTGTGTAACACTGTGTAGGAATGCAAAACGCTCCTCCCCTTGGAGACTGGTACTGTGAACTCGTCGTAAATTATATCAAGGGCCGTGTCCTTGACAAGACAAAGAAGGTTTAGTTTAAATACGCAGCAGAAAGACTTTTTGGGCAGAATTGTCCTGGGACTCAAACCACTAACATCAGGAACGGCATTCTCCACATATCTAAAGGAACTTGGTAATACGTTAGATATTGTGTGTAATTCTTTTCATGTCCCATTTTCTTTTTAAAGAATTGTAGCTTTGCAATTATATGTTATTTTGAATGTCTTTATAATTTTGCACTGTGTAACCTGTATTGATATTTTGTGATTAAACACGTAGAAAATCTAATTCTGTCTTTTGGGCTCTAATATCCAAATTCACACTCCTGTTGAGACAAGGTTAAAGGCACTTTACATAATTGTTAAATTGTTTGAGTTTTTAGGGGTTCCCAAAACACCTTTTTAATTTAGAAGGTTTGGTGGTGGCAGCAGAAATTGTTAATTAGAGCAGTGTGGACAGGATTTGGGGGCTAATGTGGTATCCCTTTTAAGGTCCTTTTGTAGAGTTGCAAGGTTAAGGGAACCAGAGCTGTGTGCCATTAACCCCATTCATGCCCACACCCCTCTATTGTGACGTTGAGAAGGTTTGATTTGTCACACAGACTAATAACTAGTAATTATATACGGCTAGATTACGAGTTGCGCGTTATGAGTGAAAAAGCCTCTTAACGCTTCATTTTCCATACAGCTGCTATACAAGTTTCCATAGCGCCAGAAATATCACCATCTACGCTCAAATACATACCACTCACACAGACCCAGTAGTTAATGATATATCGATAACTAAAACATACACAAATCACTTTAAAAACATTACACAAAGTACACTTACACTCATACAAACACTCGACAATATTTATTTTTCATATTAAAATTTTTCATGTCAAAAGTATCAAAGTTACGAGATCTTGGGTGTTTGAAAAAAAAGCACACAAACCCATTTTACATTTTACATTGACTTTCATACGGGAATATACACTCAACTAGCTACATCTAACTACAAACATCTAACTACAAACAGCACATTACCTACACAAAATATATTTTTATTATGAAATTAACACGATTTAGCTACTTTTTCACAGAAGGACATGACGTCACTCACTTTACGCTCAACACAAGTGTTGGATTTTATTTCTCTGGACATTTCTTTCCTCCATTGACTTCTATGGGGAATACGTGCTAATGCACGTGACCTGCAGATTTACCTAACGCAATTTTTTTTTTTTACTTTAAAACTCGTAATACCAGCGTTAGAATTGTGGCGCTAATTCATTCATTCTTGCGTTAGTCCCGCTATGACAAATAGATCAAGAAATGACTATTTCCCTATGGAGTGCCATTCTAAGCTTCAACCATACAGATTACAGCATTGGGACTGTACCGGCCCTTTCAGCAGTTTCTCACTCAAAACTACATATACATAAATGAGAGTTTGGAAGATCTTCATTATTATTGCGAATTCAATGGGACACGTAAAATATTGACATCTCGCCAATCACTTATATATACAATATTATAGATGTCATCCCGTTACTTTATCGTTTTGAAACAATATTGCAGCAACATTGATCGATCAGATTCTATGCCATGTCTATGAACATTATACACAAGTATGCACTTTCAATCATGTTAGCGTGGACGTGTGCTTTTTACTATAAGATCGCGTTTTATAAGTATTTATTACGCATATGAACAAACATCACGAAGATGCACTGTATATGTTACATTTTACACTTTCACATTATGATTCATTGGGGGGGGGGAAATAGATTTCAACAAACACAAGAAAATCCGCCCACTTTGAAAGAATTTGCGCCGCTCAGGTACAATCAAGTGGATGCAATCAGCAGTCATTACAAACACGCTACCATTGGACATATTGCACTATAAATTCCCCAAACAACATGGCTAATCCCTTGTGATCGACATTGTATAAAATCACTTTTTGTGTTTTTGCATACCTTGTTACTCCTTGTGTGTTTGCTCTGCTGTTTGGCTTTGTGCTGCTTAGCTTGGCAAATATGGATGATCCGCAGTTAGTTGGTGCTGGTGCTGTTGCACGAGTTGTGTACAACAGAATCAGGCGTGCTCGGAGTCTCCAAGAGAGACGAAGGACTCGTCTGGTTAGAGGTCCTCGTGTTGAAAGGGTGAGGCCCAGTTTGGATAACATGAGCGACTTCAAGGTTTATGACAAGTATAGGCTCAATCGCGAACAGCTCATTAGCCTTTACAATGTACTTAAACCTGGCATGACCAAGATGCTAAGTTGCGTACACGTCCTGGCCTCCGGAAGTTTTCAATCCGAACAGGGGTACATGCATAGGCTGTCTCAGGGTACCTTCTCTGTGGTTTTTGACAACTTTCTGGACGCCATGATACGAGTTTGTAAGCTTTACATAGGATTCCCTCAAAATGATGGGGATTGGAGGAGCCTGAAGAGGGAATTCTTTGCAATAGCTTGAATGCCCAATGTCTTGAGAGCAATAGATTGCACCCACATTGCGCTGCGTGCTCCAGCAGATGACCAGCCCTTCCGAAATCGCAAACACTTTCATAGTCTCAACGTGCAGTTTGTTTGCGACGCACGGATGCGGATTATGAATGTGTGTGTGAATTTCGGCGGAGCTTGTCATGATGCCCATATACTAATGCAGTCGTCCCTGTGGCAACAGTATGGGGGCAGTTTCTCCATGGGTGGCTCGTTGGTAAGTACTTGTGCACAACATGGTTAATTAGACAATTGCCACTGTAATCTTCAAAAACAGTTGTGTTTGTGTAATGTGCAGCTATAGGATGCGCTTTAACCATTTAATTGTCTCTTTCAGCAAATGTCTAGTTTTAGCACCAAACAGATATGTAGCATGTCCTAGCTTAAATGTGCAGCTCTAGGATGCAATTTAACCATTTCTTTCTCTTTTAGAAAAAGTCTAGTTTATTCGAAAACTGCATATGTATCATGTCTTAGCTTAAATGTGCAGCTCTAGGATGTGCTTTAACCATTTAATTGTCTCTTTCAGCAAATGTCTAGTTTTAGCACCAAACAGATATGTAGCATGTCCTAGTTTAAATGTGCAGCTCTAGGATGCAATTTAAAAATTTCTTTCTCTTTTAGAAAATGTCTAGTTTATGTGATTTTCGTGTACACAAATGGATTGTATCTTATAAAAATGTAGTTAAATTTAATAATTTTGGAGATATTTTTAATATTTGACATTTTGTTATGTTCATTATTTATAGGTGATTCAGGTTACATGAGCCGGCCTTGGCTCATTACGCCTATACGTAACCCCACAGAGAACGCCCAGGAGCGCTACAATCGGGGGCACAAGCGGACTAGGGCTGTAGTGGAGAGGATGTTTGGGCTCCCCAAAATGTGCTTAAGATGCCTGGACAGGTCTGGAGGAGCCCTCCAATACAGCCCTAGTAAGGTGGCAAAGATCGTTATAGCCTGCAGCGTACTGCATAACATAGCTCAGAGGGCTGGGATGCTGCAGGAAGTCCAGGCGCCCCGAGACCTCCTCCAAGATGAGGAGGATGAGCCAGTTCTAGAGGGGCCATTCCGGGACGAGGGGCTCAATGTCAGAGCAAACATCATCAACCGCAACTTCAGACGGTAAATACTAGAAGTTATGTAGGAACATTGCGAATATGTACAATTTATGGAAATGAGAAGTAAAGAATTGTGCAAACATGTTAGGATTGTTCAACAAATGATTAGATCAAAATCTAATTTTATCTTTTTATTATCATAGGTAATTTATACATCAGATGATTCTGGCATTGGCTCCTGTAATGACTTCACCACCTGATTTTCAAAGACAACATCAGATGGTAAGTATATACAATGTATGGCTTGTGGGGGGGGGGTTGCACAATGATCTATCATATGGCATACAATTTAAAATGTAGTATTTAGTTTACAGATTAATAGATTTTTAGATAGTCAGAAAGGGATACTCTAGCAATACTATGTGCTTCAAAGTCATACATCTGAGGTTAGGTCTGCACAATGTATGACTCAGCTTCACACTTGATTGCTAGAACATAACACAAAAGATGCTACATACGCTTAGTAAGCTATTGATATAAATAGTTTCAGAAATAGCTAGGGGGGATGCAGAAACAAGTCACACATTTTTATTAATTATTTTATTTTCAATTTTATTTCCATTAGGGAGCTGACTTCATCTACAAACTGAACGTGAAGAATCCCAGACTGATCATGTCTGTGGCATTGTCTTTCAACTATGCTGACTTTTAAAAACATACAAAGACATGTTCACATGGTAAGTGGCCACAATTCTCTGTAACAAGACTGGGGATGCAGGATGTATCCTATGGGAGAAACTTATGGTTCATAATGTTATTTTTATTTTTAGATGGTATTTCACAATCCTCTATTTGGAAAATGATGAATAGGACACCTAATGAAGATAAACTGATATTTTGAATAGAATTTCCTTTCAAAGACCATACATCCAGGTTAGTTTGCACAATGCATGCTATTTAAGAATCATAGGAGGAATAATGTTCAAAGAATTCTGAATATATACATGTCCTATTTTAGAAAATGTTTTTTTAGAAACATTACCCCTACTTTGTGCTAGAGAGGACTCAGATTTTAAGAATTCAGACAGATAAAGGCATGCATTTTATAGTTTACATTTAGGTATATTATTATTTGAAGGGACATGAAATCTTACATTCAATTATGTCCCTCATACAATAGAATAATTTATGTTTTAAAAATTTGATCTGCATTATTTTGTCTAATTTTAGATGTTAATATGTGTAGTTCAAATATTGATTAGACAATTGAATGTGATTCATTTTAAATTATGGATAGATATACATTTCCAGTCTGAACCTGTTTTTAATATCAAGACAAACAATACATGTTAGAGCATAGACAGAAGATGAATTTTCAATAATTAGAATTACTGAATATTTTTAGACGTGTTCATTAAAGAACCTAATTGACTAATGTTTTTAATATTTATTTTCTTTCTTTTTCAGATTTTCATTTTTGATGAATTCCCAAACCATTTTTTTTTAAATAAATGTATTTACATAATATGGCCCCTATTTAAGAAAGTCTGGCGGACCTGATCCGACAGTGCGGATCAGGTCCGCCAGACCTCGCTGAATACAGCGAGCAATGCGCTCGCCATATTCAGCATTGCACCAGCAGCTCACAAGAGCTGCTGGTGCAACGCCGCCCCCTGCAGACTCACGGCCAATGGGCTGCCAGCAGGGGGGTGTCAATCAAACCGATCGTACTCGATCGGGTTTATTTCCGGCAATGTCTGTCCGCCTGCTCAGAGCAGGCGGACAGGTTATGGAGCAGAGGTCTTTGTGACCGCTGCTTCATAACTGCTGTTTCTGGCGAGCCTGCAGGCTCGCCAGAAACACGGGGCATCAAGCTCCATCAAGCTCCATTCGGAGCTTGATAGATAGGCCCCTATATCTTTCACATTTATTTATTGAAATACATATTATTTGATAAATATCTTTATCCCTGTAAGATAAGCAGAAATACATCCATCTAATATTCTGACATGTAAACAAAATATTAGTCCCATGCCTGTTAAAGTATCTATTTTTCAAAGCACATGCGTGATAGAAAATATCCTAATTTTGCTTACTTTCTTTAATTAAAAAATATCAACACAGCTTAAGCATATAATGTTAAAGTCAAGTATTTTACAAAAATTAAGGTGGAGTTAGATACAGCCATCTATGATTTGATTGCGTGATTTATAGATGTCAAAATCATAAAATGTTAAGTTCCCATGGGAATAGGGCCCTCAATCCCTCCTGTATGTGTTTGTAAATTTTGTCCCGTATCTTACAAGTCTTGTATTGTTTTATTTAAATGAATTGTATCCATGGACAGCGCTGCGGAATATGTTGGCGCTTAATAAATAAAGTATAATAATAATAATAATTACGAGGATATGTAGTATAAATTATAGATAACAAGTTTGCTCATTTCACTTTTAAGAAATGAAAGTGTTTAACTTCTTACATTAAAGTTACAGTGTAGTTTAATGTTATATTTACATTCTAATCTCTATAATCTTTCTTGGGTATCTAAAAACATTCGTAAAATAAATATAGGTTATGCTTTAATTATTTGCAAGGTATTATAGTTTAAATTATCTTTAAATAAAAACAGAAGTTAATTTAACATTTATACCAAGCTAGTTATTGTATGCCATAATGATAACTTTTCACTCTAGTGGAGTCATTTGAAGGGTCAGTTAACTATAGATATGTCAAAATATAATTTCTTTCATGTAATTGGCAAGAGTCCATGAGCTAGTGACATATGGGATATACAATCCTACCAGGAGGGGCAAAGTTTCCCAAACCTCAAAATGCCTATACATACACCCCTTACCACACCCACAATTCAGTTTTACAAACTTTGCCTCCTATGGAGGTGGTGAAGTAAGTTTGTGCTAAGATTTCTACGTTGATATGCGCTTCTCAGCATTTTTGAAGCCCGATTCCTCTGAGTACAGCGAATGTCAGAGGGACGTGAAGGGAGTATCACTTATTTGAATACGATGATTTCCCTAACGGGGGTCTATTTCATAGGTTCTCTGTTATCGGTCGTAGAGATTCATCTCCTACCTCCCTTTTCAGATCGACGATATACTCTCAATTTACCATTACCTCTACTAATAACCGTTTTAGTACTGGTTTGGCTATCTGCTATATGTGGATGGGTGTCTTTTGGTAAGTATGTTTTCATTACTTAAGACACTCTCAGCTATGGTTTGGCACTTTATGCATTTATATAAAGTTCTAAATATATGTATTGTACTTATATTTGCCATGAGTCAGGTTCATGTATTTCCTTCTGCAGACTGTCAGTTTCATATTTGGGAACGTAAACATTTTTAAGAAATTTATTTCTTACCTGGGGTTTAGTCTTTTTTTTCAATTGACTACTTCTTGCAATTGCGGGTATTAGGCCCGCGGGTGCGTCAAATGCTAAACTTTATTGCGTCATTCTTGGCGCGAAAAACTTTTTTCATTATTTCAATACCCCTTGTTTGTTTGCCTCTTGCTTTTTGCTTTCAGAGGCCTATGCTATTGCATTTTTTCCCATTCCTGAAACTGTCATATAAGGAAATAGATAATTTTGCTTTATATGTTGTTTTTTCTCTTACAAAAAAGAAAAAAAGGAAAAAGAAAAAAAGAGAGGAGCGCCGACTCAAATGTAGGGTAAAACAGTTTATTATTACAAAAACAGTGACTCAAACACACTCACAAGATATATTAGGATATAGTTCCTATCAAGGCTGACTGCCGTGTATATCCCCTGATATCCGTTCAGGATCTTTCCAAAATTTGTAGGATGTGGTGTCGGGGTATCCGTCTCTCACGCTGTGCGTTCCGTACTCTCAATGCCGCTCTGCAGTCGCGGGGAGTGACGTCATCAGAAAGTTCAGCGTGGAGACTCTGTTGTTGGGAGTAGAATCATACGCTACGGATCCCTTGTGGGACAAAAAGGTAGCGAACTGGGGTATTACTTCAACACGTTTCGTCCCGATCGACGGGACTTTATCAAGAGTCTTTACTGTATATCTTTGCATATACACCTGTCTCCAATGTTTTTTCTCTTACATTGTGCAAAATGTCCCAGTCTGATCCTGCCTCAGAAGTTTCTGCTGGAACATTGCTGCCTGACATCGGTTCTACCAAAGCTAAGTGCATTTGTTGTAAAATTGTAGAAATTATTCCACCGAATGTCATTTGTAATAGTTGTCATGATAAACTTTTACATGCAGATAGTGTTTCCATCAGTAATAGTACATTGCCAGTTGCAGTTCCTTCAACTTCTAATGTGCATGATATACCTGTAAATTTTAAAGAATTTGTTTCTGATTCTATTATGAAGGCTTTGTCTGCATTTCCGCCTTCTAATAAACGTAAAAGGTCTTTTAAAACTTCTCATTTAGCTGATGAAATTTCAAATGACCAACAACATAATAATTCATCCTCTTCTCATGAAGATCTATCTGAAACAGAAGATCCTTCCTCAGACATTGACACTGACAAATCTACCTATTTATTTAAAATAGAGTATATGCGTTCTTTATTAAAAGAAGTGTTAATTACTTTGGATATTGAGGTAACCAGTCCTATTGACATTCAGTCTAATAAACGTTTAAATGCTGGTTTTAAACCTCCTGTGGTTTCCCCAGGGGTTTTTCCAATTCCTGAGGCTATTTCTGATATGTTTTCTAGGGAATGGAATAAGCCAGGTACTTCTTTTATTCCTTCTTCAAGGTTTAAAAAATTGTATCCTTTACCAGCAAAATCTATAGAGTTTTGGGAAAAAATCTCCAAAGTTTATGGGGCTATTTCTACTCTTGCTAAACATACCACTATTCCTATGGAAGATAGCACTTCCTTTAAGGATCCTTTAGATAGGAAGCTTGAATCTTATCTAAGGAAGGCCTATTTATATTCAGGTCATCTTCTCAGACCTGCTATTTCTTTGGCTGATGTTGCGGTTGCATCAACTTTCTGGTTGGAAAATTTATCGCAACACGAATTGGATTCTGACATATCTAGCGTTGTTCGCTTACTGCAACATGCTAATCATTTTATTTGTGATGCCATTTTTGATGGGCTTTGTGGCTTAAATCTTGGAATTCTGATATGACATCTAAATCTAGATTACTATCTCTTTCTTTCCAAGGTAATAATTTATTTGGTTCTCAGTTGGATTCTATTATTTCAACTATCACTGGGGGAAAAGGCGTTTTTTTGCCTCAGGATAAAAAAACTAAGGGTAAATCTAAGGCTTCTAACCATTTTCATTCCTTTCGTCAGAATAAGAAACAAAAACTCAATCCTCCCCCCAAGTAATCTGCTTCCAATTGGAAGCCTTCCTCAAATTGGAATAAATCCAAGCCATTTAGGAAACCAAAGTCAGCCCCTAAATCCGCATGAAGGTGCGGCCCTCATGCCAGCTCAGCTGGTAGGGGGCAGATTAAGGTTTTTCAAGGATTTTTGGATAAATTCTATCCACAATCATTGGATTCAGAGCATTGTCTCTCAAGGGTATCGAATAGGATTCAGACTAAGACCTCCTGTGAGAAGATTTTTTCTCTCACGCATCCCTGTAAATCCAGTAAAAGCTCAGGCTTTTCTGAAGTGTGTTTCAGACCTGGAGTCTTCAGGGGTAATCATGCCAGTTCCTCCTCAGTAACAAGGTTTGGGGTTTTATTCAAACCTATTCATTGTACCACAGAAAGAAAATGTATTCAGACCAGTTCTGGATCTAAAAATTTTGAATCGTTATGTAAGAGTACCAACTTTCAAGATGGTGACTATAAGGACTATTCTGCCTTTTGTTCAGCGAGGACATTATATGTCCACAATAGACTTGCAGGATGCATACCTTCATATTCCGATTCATCCAGAACACTTTCAGTTTCTGAGATTCTATTTTCTAGACAAGCATTACCAATTTGTTGCTCTTCCATTTGGCCTAGCAACAGCTCCAAGAATCTTTTCAAAGGTTCTGTGTGCCCTACTATCTGTAATCAGAGAACAGGGTATTGCGGTGTTAATGCTATTTAAAGATGGAGATAATTCCTAGAGGTCTGAGAATCCGCCTAGACCCCGGCATTAACTTGCGAGGTGTAGATGCGGATAATGAATTTATAGCTAAATGGAATGAAATATTAACAAAATGCTCACTTGATCTGATTGCATTAATAATAGAGGAAGATGGTAAAAAACTGGAAAAATGTAAAAAAGATGTGGATGATGTGTACGAATGTTTGCACAAATTTGAAAATGACACATCATTTGAGAAATTAAATAAAGAGACACAAAAACTTATAGAAAAATTACAAGGGGAATTAAAAACACGTAAGAGGAGGAAATTAATAAGAGATCAGGAAGACTATAGGAGAAATAAAATCTATATATATAGGAATAGAATTAACACAAGAAATTACTATGATTCAGGTACAGATAATTCTGATATGGATTCTGATGGTGAAAATAAAAATAATGATTCAAATAACCAACGTATGCACCCTTTAGGGGTAGGACTAGACGAGGTGGGAGGAGGAGGCACGGGAGGGCAATCCCAAGAGAGGAGAGAAGGAAGAGGGAGGGGGAACAGACGACATCAGGGACAATATATGATGACCAGAAATCGTATGAGATACAACTAGAAGAGGAAAGTGACTCACTTCTAGGCCCACACCCCTCTCATAAAATGGGTATTGTCAACCTTTCCTCATTCCCCCTAAATCGCGAACATATAAAGGTACTGGAAAAGGGACTTAGTTTTTGCCCTTCTAATAGTCTAGATCTATTTGAGGTCACCAAGGACTTACATCTTTTTGCGAGAAAACTCGCTTTAAAAAAGATAATGACGCCAAAAATACAAGTAGATCTGGCCTGTAGAAAAGAGAGAGATACTCTGGATTGTCTGGAGACTCTTCTCTACGAACAGAGTAATGAAATTACAGATATCCTTCCAAAAACAGATTTAAAGAAAAAATCTACTTACATGCCCTCTTTTTCTTCCATTCCAAATATTTCGGTTTTTGTTCAAAATGTCTCCCAGGAGTTGACACAAATTCAAACTACAAAGATTGTCAATGATAATCTTACTAAATCTGAACGTAGAGCCCTTAAAGAACTGATTAATCATCAGGAATTGGTCATAAAACCGGCCGACAAGGGGGGTAATGTTGTCATTCTTACTCAAGAATACTACATCAAAGAGGCAATGCGGCAATTACTTGATGAAACACAATATGCCAAATCTTCTTTTGAAGAATTTCATAGATCTCACAATGAACTTCTTTTTTTACTAAATGAAGCACGTAGAAATAATTTGATTACAAGCCAAGAGTTTGGCTTCCTGTATAGTCACAAACCAAAAACACCAGTTTTCTACTGGATACCAAAGTTACATAAATCCATTAAAAATCCACCTGGACGCCCCATCATCTCTGGAATGGGGGGCCCCACTGAAGGAATAAGTAACTATGTTGATAGGTTTTTACAGCCGTTTGTAAATGACTTACGTACCTTTGTCCAAGATTCAACAGATGTGATTAAAAAACTCGATGGAATCAATGTTTCTGACAAGACCATTTTGGTCTCGTTGGATGTTGAATCCTTATATTCTTCAATTCCCCACTCTATTGGAATTGCAACTTGTGAAAAATTTCTCAATACAAGAGGAGTGGGCTATAGCAAACATTCTAAATTTGTAAGTAAACTTTTGAAATTTGTTCTGGAAAACAATATTTTTATTTTTGATGGCAAATACTATAAACAGAAACAAGGGACAGCAATGGGGGCTACATGCGCCCCAACATATGCCTGTTTACACCTTGGTGGATGGGAAGATCAAATTGTTTTTGGTGAGCATTCTGACATAGTTGAGGCGCATGTAGCCCTCTGGATCAGATATGTGGATGATATCCTCCTGCTATGGGATGGCAGTGAGGAGGATCTACTTAAATTTGTTTCCCTCCTGAATAAGAATAATTTAAATATCTTCTTAACTTGTAGTTATGATTCTACTACCATCAATTTTTTGGACTTAAAAATTAGTAAGAACGAAGGCAAAATTGAAACAGAAGTGTTTCGAAAGCCGACTGCAACTAATAGCCTTCTTTTGGGAACGAGTCATCATCCTGAAAATCTTAAGAGGGGTATTCCCTATGGGCAATTTCTGCGCCTTCGCAGAATCTGCTCTGGAGATCAAACCTTTAAACAACAGGCCAAAGATATGGCGACTCGTTTCCTTGAGAGAGGCTATTCAAAAAGATGTGTAAAAAGAGCACTCTATAAAGCATCTCAGCATCAAAGAAAAGATCTTCTGTACAAAAAGAATACCAAAAGTGAGAATGTGGAAGACACTAAAATCAGATTTATTACTAAATATAATGCCCATTGGAGTAAAGTTAAAAGTATTCTTAACAATAACTGGCATTTGCTGACTAATGACTCTACATTACACCAACATGTGGGGGACTATCCCCTAATGACAGCAAGGAGACCTAACAATTTGAAAGATCTCCTTGTTAAGAGCGAATTTAACAAAGTGCCTACATCTAACTGGTTAGAACGCAATGCCCAAAAAATAGTCGGCAGTTCCCCCTGTAATCACTGTGTCTGCTGTCAATTCGTGCAGAAAACTAAGACTTTTAGCACGAATACAGGTGTCACATATAAAATCAATTCTTTTATTAATTGTTCCACAAAAGGAGTCATATATCTTCTCTATTGCTCGTGTAAATGCTTTTATGTGGGTAAAACTTTTAGAGAATTACGCTCCCGCATTACAGAACATAGAGACGATATAAAGGACTTCAATATTGACAGCCCAGTGGCGAGACATTTTGCTCAATTTCACGAATCAAAAATTGATGAACTCCACTTCATTGGAATAGAATCAGTCAAACTGAGCATGCGCGGGGGGGACATTGATAAAATTCTTTTACAAAAAGAAACAAGATGGATGTACAAACTAAACACTCTATCTCCTAATGGCTTAAATGAAAAATTGGAATTTGCTTCCTTTTTAGGCTAATTCCTTATACCTTACTTTATCTGCACATCTCCATTTATTTCCATATGTGTATGGATAGTGGGTTCTCAAAATTAATAAAATAAATCAAAAGTGTAAATATATACTACTATGATGAGCTAAAATGCACATATTTGCTGTTAGAATAATTTGACACACATAACATTATAATTAAGTATTGTCTTTTAAATATTGCACAATGGTGTATTAAAATAAAACTGTTTTTAGCATATTTTGTATATATGATTTGTTGCGGATGTGTGTGTGAGTGAGTATTTGAATCATTTAATTGTATACAACCAACTTCTGCTATTGAATACCTCACCTTGGTTACTTGAGAAGCCCTTAATTTAGCTGTATTTTAAAAGTAACAATTGCAAAGACATTGCAACAACGGCTAATTGTGATTGACATAAATTTCATCAAATTGAAAGGACTCTGGAAACCGGTATCCAATAAAAAGGCAGGTAATCAAGGTGTCGTTAGCACCTGGAAGAAGCTCCATGCTGCACTGACTGAAGGAGCGAAACGAGCATTTGGACTCGTCGTGCTTGGCAGCCCTTACAGCAGATCCCCTGCTCATCGTGACTTACCCCTGATGTCTGGACACTCCATGTACAAGGCAGCTAGGAGGAGCGACCGCGTGAACAAATACAGGTAGAATATGTTATACGCATCTGTACACCGAATATCACTGTCTTAAAGGAATACAGCACCTGTGAATAAAGACGCGTGTTTCTATTGCTCCTCCTATGCTATGTCTTTTAAGCACCAACCGACTCAGTAACTATGGGGGTTCAAGTCTGAAGTAACTGGTTTTTATACACCGGGGACTGTATAACTGCATCCATTTCTTGCATTAACGCTGCACTTATTGGATTACAAATACCTGCAAGTTTTAAATGGACTGTTTTTGGTCTATTTCCCCTGGTGCACCAGATAATAATTTTTTGGCCAGTACTTCATTAATACTGCTTTGTGTGGGATCCCCTGTATGAATGTGAATGTGTGTATTGTGCATTTGTTTAATAAATATTTACATTGTTTTTGACATACAAGCTTTTTGTAGCGCTTTTATTCAATTTTACAGTTGTGCTGGATTTACCTAGACTTTTGGGAATTTCTTATTGTGAAATCCCCACTTCCTTTTCTATGTTGTTCTCATATGTATCTTTCTAGGAAGCACCTGTTCTCTAGTTAATTACTTATTAGTGTGCAACTCTCACCTTTTGTGTTTCTTTTGTTTAGTATTGCGGTGTTTCCTTATTTGGACGATATCTTGGTACTAGCTCAGTCTTTACATACTGCAGAATCTCACACAAATCAACTAGTGTTGTTTCTTCGGAAACATGGATGGAGGATCAATTTACCAAAAAGTTTCTTGATTCCTCAGACAAGGGTCACCTTTTTAGGTTTCCAGATAGATTCAGTGTCCATGACTCTGTCTCTAACAGACAAGAGACGTTTAAAATTGGTCGCAGCATGCCGGCTCCTTCAGTCTCAGTCATTCCCTTCAGTGGCTATGTGCATGGAAGTTTTAGGTCTCATGACTGCAGCATCGGACCCGATCCCCTTTGCTCGTTTTCACATGAGACCTCTTCAGCTTTGTATGCTGAATCAATGGTGCAGGGATTATACAAAGATATCACAATTAATATCCTTGAATCCCAATGTACGACACTCTCTGACATGGTGGATAGATCACCATCGTTTGGTTCAAGGGGCTTCTTTTGTTCGCCCAACCTGGACTGTGATCTCAACAGATGCAAGTCTTTCAGGTTGGGGAGCTGTTTGGGGATCTCTGACAGCACAAGGGGTTTGGAAATCTCAAGAGGCGAGATTACCAATAAATATTTTAGAACTCCGTGCAATTTTCAGGGCTCTTCAGTTCTGGCCTCTGCTAAAGAGAGAACCGTTCATTTGTTTTCAGACAGACAATATCACAACTGTGGCTTATGTCAATCATCAGGGTGGGACTCACAGTCCCCAAGCTATGAGAGAAGTATCTCGGATACTTGCCTGGGCGGAATCCAGCTCCTGTCTAAGCTCTGCGGTGCATATCCCAGGTGTAGACAATTGGGAGGCGGATTATCCCAGCCACAAGACTTTACATCCAGGGGAGTGGTCTCTCCATCCAGATGTGTTTTCTCAGATTGTTCAGATGTGGGGGCTTCCAGAGATAGATCTCATGGCCTCTCATCTAAACAAGAAACTTCCCAGATACCTGTCCAGGTCCAGGGATGTTCAGGCGGAAGCAGTGGATGCACTGACACTACCTTGGTGTTATCATCCTGCTTACATCTTCCCGCCTCTAGTTCTCCTTCCAAGAGTGATCTCCAAAATCATCATGGAACAGTCTTTTGTGTTGCTGGTGGCTCCAGCATGGCCACACAGGTTTTGGTATGCGGATCTGGTTCAGATGTCCAGTTGCCCGCCTTGGCCACTTCCGTTACGACTGGACCTACTATCTCAAGGTCCGTTTTTCCATCAGGATCTCAAATCATTAAATTTGAAGGTATGGAAATTGAACGCTTAGTTCTAAGTCATAGAGGTTTCTCTGACTCAGTGATTAATACTATGTTACAAGCTCATAAATCTGTCTCTAGAAAGATTTATTATAGAGTTTGGAAGACTTACATTTTATGGTGTTCTCATAAATTCTCCTGGCATTCTTTTAGAATTCCTAGAATTTTACAGTTCCTTCAGGATGGTTTGGATAAGGGTTTGTCTGCAAGTTCCTTGAAAGGAAAAATCTCCGCTCTTTCTGTTTTATTTTACAGAAAGATTGCTATACTTCCTGATATTCACTGTTTTGTACAGGCTTTAGTTCGTATTAAACCTGTCATTAAATCAATTTCTCTTCCTTGGAGTCTTAATTTGGTTCTGAAGGCTTTACAAGCTCCTCCATTTGAGCCTATGCATTCTTTGGACATTAAACTACTTTCTTGGAAAGTGTTGTTCCTTTTGGCTATATCTTCTGCTAGAAGAGTTTCTGTGCTATCTGCTCTTTCTTGTGAGTCTCCTTTTCTGATTTTTCATCAGGATAAGGCAGTTTTGCGGACATCTTTTCAATTTTTACCTAAGGTTGTGAATTCTAACAACATTAGTAGATAAATTGTTGTCCCTTCCTTATGTCCCAAACCTAAAAATTCTTTGGAGAGATCCTTACATTCTTTGGATGTGGAAACTACTAAAGATTTCAGGAAGACTTCCAGTCTATTGTTTTATTTTCTGGTCCTAGGAAAGGTCAGAAGGTTTCTGCTATTTCCTTGGCTTCTTGGTTGAAACTTTTGATTTATCAAGCTTATTTGGAGTCGGGTCAGGCCCCGCCTCAGAGAATTACAGCTCATTCTACTAGATCAGTCTCCACTTTGTGGGCTTTTAAGAATGAAGCTTCAGTTGATCAGATTTGCAAAGCGGCGACTTGGTCCTCTTTGCATACATTTACTAAATTCTATCGTTTTGATGTATTTGCTTCTTCGGAAGCAGTTTTTGGTAGAAAAGTTCTTCAGGCAGCTGTTTCAGTTTGATTCTTCTGCTTTTTGATTTAAGTTTTTTCTTTCAAAAATGAAAATAAACTTATTTTTTGGGGTTGTGGATTATTTTTTTCAGCGAAATATGGCTGTTTTTATATTTATTCCCTCCCTCTCTAGTGACTCTTGAGTGGAAGACTCCACATCTTGGGTATTGATATCCCATACGTCACTAGCTCATGGACTCTTGCCAATTACATGAAAGAAAACATAATTTATGTAAGAACTTACCTGATAAATTCATTTCTTTCATATTGGCAAGAGTCCATGAGGCCCACCCTTTTTATGGTGGCTATGATTTTTTGTATAAAGCACAATTATTTCCAAATTTCCTTTGTTGATGCTTTCTACTCCTTTCTTTATCACCCCACTGCTTGGCTATTCGTTAAACTGAATTGTGGGTGTGATGAGGGGTGTATTTATAGGCATTTTGAGGTTTGGGAAACTTTGCCCCTCCTGGTAGGATTGAATATCCCATATGTCACTAGCTCATGGACTCTTGCCAATATGAAAGAAATGAATTTATCAGGTAAGTTCTTACATAAATTATGTTTTCTCACACTACGTACTACTCCTTTACCTATTGGAGTGTATGACATATCTATTTCCGTGACCATTTAGTTTAATTTATGTTATATTTTCAAATGTTAACTACATCTATTCCTAATGTTTGTTTTCCTTAAAAGGGACATGAAACCCAAAATGTTACTATAGACTGGAAACTCTGTAACAGAGAACCTATAGGAGGCGCTTATTTGACAGGTGGTATGGAGGTCCTAATGTCAAAAACCCATAAAAAATTATAAAAGCAAAACTAGAATATAAAATTAATACATAAATTCTTAAAATCAAATATAAACTTGGTTAAAAGGATTGTGGTAATGGATATCTAAAAAAATATAACAAAATGTATATATATATATATATATATATATATATATATATATGAATATACACACATATGCACTGGATAGTATCCAATGAAAGCGGTGCAAATAAAGTCCCACTTTTTTTGGGACTTTATTTGCACCGCTTTCATTGGATATTAAACCCAAAATGTTATTTCATGATTCCGATGGAGAATACAAATTTAAACAACATTCAAATGTACTTCTATTATCTAATTTGATTCATTGTTTAGCTATCCTTTGTTAAATAAATAGCAATGCAGATGGGTTAGCCAATTACACAAGGCATCTAGGTGCAGCCAACAATCAGCAGCACCTGAGCCTATCTAGATATGCTTTTATGGAAAGAATATCAAGAGATAAAAGCAAATCAGATAATAGAAGTAAATTAGAAAGTTGTTTAACATTGTATTATCCATCTAAATCAGGAAAGAAAATATTATTGTTTAATGTCCCTTTAAGGCAAAGCTGTATAAATACAGCCATTGTAAGATATTTCACCCACAGTGGGGCATACAGTACATAAGTAATACAAATTACAAATGTTTTATGTTGATTGTTTGGCAGATATAAGAAGTATGTATATGTCTAAACATGGGATTAAGTTACGAGATCAGACTAAGATAATACACAGATTGTGGTTTTCGATTACCCAAAATAATTCATACACCAACATGAACCATTTCATTTTATGCATTATATACTCTGCTGATAATCAAATCCAAATGAATTATAAACACATTCATTTCATAAAATATTATAGTATAGTATCCCTTTAAGAGTCTGCACTGAATCATTTTAAACCAAAATGAAATGATGGAGATAAGTGTACATTTTACAAACAAGGTTCTCACACAGGGCAAACGGTATTGAATATGCAATAATTAGTAGTAAAAGTAAATATCTTTTGGGTTTACTGTCCCTTTTATATGTATATAAAATAATATATTTAAATATATTTTTCAGATTCACACATGACTGCATATTTTTTACAAAGAACTTAGTTTTATTTAAGAGCTTGTGATGGCCATTTCATTTTTATTTAAAGTGAAATGACCAAAGAATCTAATCTTACATGATTCAGACAGAGTAGATTTTAACCTAAAATAAAAATGGACTTTAAGAATTATATGTTTTTTTCTCATGTTATCCTAAGTTTGTAAAACAAGAGATGCATAGGTTTATGATCAGCAAAGCATTACTGGGAAATATCTACTTATTTGTCGGTGGCCAACAACGCATATTTACGATGTTTAGACAGATGTCTTTATATAAATTTAAATATTGCATATCAGCTCATTAAAGGGACATTAATTCCAAAGCGTTTCTTTCATGATTCCTAAATAAAATATAATTTTAACCATTAAATTGTACTTCTATTATCTAAGTACATTCATTCTTTTCATATACTTTCCTTTACAACCATATCTAGATATGCTCAGTAGCTGAAGATTGTTGGATGCACAGAATTGCCTTGCTGAGATTGGCTCAACCATGTGCATTGCTATTTCCCATATAAATACAGGGAGTGCAGAATTATTAGGCAAGTTGTATTTTTGAGGATTAATTTTATTATTGAACAACAACCATGTTCTCAATGAACCCAAAAAACTCATTAATATCAAAGCTGAATAGTTTTGGAAGTAGTTTTTAGTTTGTTTTTAGTTATAGCTATTTTAGGGGGATATCTGTGTGTGCAGGTGACTATTACTGTGCATAATTATTAGGCAACTTAACAAAAAACAAATATATACCCATTTCAATTATTTATTTTTACCAGTGAAACCAATATAACATCTCAACATTCACAAATATACATTTCTGACATTCAAAAACAAAACAAAAACAAATCAGTGACCAATATAGTCACCTTTCTTTGCAAGGACACTCAAAAGCCTGCCATCCATGGATTCTGTCAGTGTTTTGATCTGTTCACCATCAACATTGCGTGCAGCAGCAACCACAGCCTCCCAGACACTGTTCAGAGAGGTGTACTGTTTTCCCTCCTTGTAAATCTCACATTTGATGATGGACCACAGGTTCTCAATGGGGTTCAGATCAGGTGAACAAGGAGGCCATGTCATTAGATTTTCTTCTTTTATACCCTTTCTTGCCAGCCACGCTGTGGAGTACTTGGACGCGTGTGATGGAGCATTGTCCTGCATGAAAATCATGTTTTTCTTGAAGGATGCAGACTTCTTCCTGTACCACTGCTTGAAGAAGGTGTCTTCCAGAAACTGGCAGTAGGACTGGGAGTTGAGCTTGACTCCATCCTCAACCCGAAAAGGCCCCACAAGCTCATCTTTGATGATACCTAACTAGTACTCCACCTCCACCTTGCTGGCGTCTGAGTCGGACTGGAGCTCTCTGCCCTTTACCAATCCAGCCACGGGCCCATCCATCTGGCCCATCAAGACTCACTCTCATTTCATCAGTTCATAAAACCTTAGAAAAATCAGTCTTGAGATATTTCTTGGCCCAGTCTTGACGTTTCAGCTTGTGTGTCTTGTTCTGTGGTGGTCGTCTTTCAGCCTTTCTTACCTTGGCCATGTCTCTGAGTATTGCACACCTTGTGCTTTTGGGCACTTCAGTGATGTTGCAGTTCTGAAATATGGCCAAACTGGTGGCAAGTGGCATCTTGGCAGCTGCACGCTTGACTTTTCTCAGTTCATGGGCAGTTATTTTGCTCCTTGGTTTTTCCACACGCTTCTTGCGACACTCTTGACTATTTTGAATGAAACGCTTGATTGTTCGATGATCACGCTTCAGAAGCTTTGCAATTTTAAGAGTGCTGCATCCCTCTGCAAGATATCTCACTATTTTTGACTTTTCTGAGCCTGTCAAGTCCTTCTTTTGACCCATTTTGCCAAAGGAAAGGAAGTTGCCTAATAATTATGCACACCTGATATAGGGTGTTGATGTCATTAGACCACACCCCTTCTCATTACAGAGATTCACATCACCTAATATGCTTAATTGGTAGTAGGCTTTCGAGCCTATACAGCTTGGAGTAAGACAACATGCATAAAGAGGATGATGTGGTCAAAATACTCATTTGCCTAATAATTCTGCACTCCCTGTACATTAATATATATGTACAACTTTAGCAATGTATATGTATGTGTCTCAATGTTAAAACCATTTGCCTGCCTTTAACAATGAGACACATACATATTATTGAGCCCTTATAACTTTTTTGTGCAATATTTTTTATGAATAATAATTTTTATTTATATCGTTAATATGAGTGTAACTGTACTTTGTAATGTAATGAAGTGTTTTGTGCAACTATTTTGTTTCAGAAAACAGTTAACCACAGCTCTGAAATCGTGATAATGATTGCCGCTCAACTTGTAATATCAGCGCAATGAAAAAGGCTTGCGAAATGACGATATCGCTTGTGCAAAACAGTTTGCGCCTCACTTGTAATCTAGCCCTAAATTCACAAAGTAAAACATCAAATAATGTGTTAATAATGTGTTTTCTATATAGTACAAGGATATTTCCATTTTTAAATGACTCTTTTTGTTTGTTTTTTGCATTTTCCATACTGTCCTAACTTTTTCGGAATTGGGGTTGTATTAGCACAAAAACAGAAGCGCTACTGATTGCTCTTGAGCAATGTTAACGCACAATAGTGCTAATATATTTGTGCTACACAATCAAGAACCTTTGTGGTTACTTTTTTGTTGTAGGTACAGTGTGTGGTCCTGGTGTATGAACATCCTTGTATATGAATACAATTCTGTGATTTGTGAGTTCATTTTATTGTTATACACTGATCTGTCATATAGTTTTTAAATAATTTAGGTCTTTCTCTTGGTCTCCTTTTCATGAGACCATACTTAGGTAGCCTCTGGAGTATGAATGTTACTAAGAGAAATAGGTCAATTTAATAACACAAATAAATTGGACGGTTGGTGTGTTCCACATGGATCATGGACATTTCATTGGAACAGGGAGGGGTAAATATGTCTGAGGTTCCGAGGACATTTCATTGATTCAGAGCTGGGCTAATACAATATAAGAAACTGCTTCAGACCACATGAAATAAAAGAAACTGCACCCAGAGATTTTACTTACGAGGTCTCTGTCGCATTTTCTTTGTTAAAATAAATTGAATACTTTACCGTCTAAAACAGTGATCCTAAAGGAGGATTATAAAGTCCCTAAATACCAGTATGTCCCCCCCCCCATATGAAATAATGTTACAATTGAATCTAGCATTCACCAGTTTATAGCAGCCATACTGGCGTCACAATATTGCCAGCGTCAAGCTAATGTAATGCTAATGACAACTTTAACAAGGAGGACGTCTGACCTTCAGCAAGCGCCCTGCATTGTTCATTTTTTCGAGCTGGCAGGGTCCTCAGCTGAACATTAAGTTAAATAAATTATTTTTCTAGCAGAATCCGTCCATTACTCACAGATATAATGCAGAAGCCCTATTCAGACACCAGCAAGAGATGTTTAGGATGCGCTCTACTTTTAATAATAATCTGTTAGCTGTGAAGTAGAAAGAAATATATATACTAAATACTGTTATGTGTCATTAAACACGGGGGTTATTAATGCTAACTGTATGTATATATATATATATATATATATATATATACTAAATACTGTTGTGTGTCATTAAACATGGGGGTTATTAATGCTAACTGTATATATATATATATATATATATATATATATATACTAAATACTGTTGTGTGTCATTAAACACGGGGGTTATTAATGCTAACTGTATGTATATATATATATATATATATATATATATATATATATACTAAATACTGTTGTGTGTCATTAAACATGGGGGTTATTAATGCTAACTGTATATATATACAGGTGGCCCTCGTTTTACAACGGTTCAATTTACACCGTTTCAGAATAACAACCTTTTTTTCCAGTCATGTGACTGCTATTGAAAAGCATTGAGAAGCAGTGCATTTATTAAAATAGCAAGTAGGTGGAGCTGTCTGCTTGTGTTGCAGCAAAGCCAATCAAGCTGAAATTAATCAGTTTAACCACCAGACCTGAGCTATCAAGCAGATTTCAAAGGAGCAAGATCTTCCTGTCTATAAATCACTCCCGATTGGAATGCATAGAAAGAACTGTTTGCATAAAAATGCAAGTGAAGTCTGTGTTGTGTGATTATTTTATTAGGTTTATAATGCTGTTTAGCAAATGTTTTTGTTCATTTCACTTAGTTTAATTATATATTCTGTGTTGTGTGAGTATTTTATTAGGTTTATAATGCTGTTTAGCATTTAAAGTCTTCATTTCAAAGCTTTAAAAATGATGTATTAGGTGTTACTTATGACAATTTTGAGAGGTGCCTGGAACCTAACTCCCTCACTTCCCATTTACTTACATTATAAACTGGGTTTCAATTTACAACGGTTTTGATTTACAACCATTCCTTCTGGAACCTAACCCCGGCGTAAACTGAGGGCTACCTGTATATATATATATTGTTTTAACCAAAAAGAAAACATGTGTGAGAACAATTTGCCCCCACTAGCTTCCCTATATCCAGCACCAGAGCATAAAGGTCTAATACGTAACTGTTCTAATAATGAAATAAACAGCCTCTAAATGATTATGTCAAGGAATGCTCTAGGCAACTTATTGATAGAAAACAATATACCATTTTGAAAAAGGATCCAACAGAGTTATATAAGGAAACCTTAATGCAATTAATAAAGGAGGGAACACAGGAAGGGCTACTTAACACAAAGGAATCTGATTTTCTAATGGTTAAATAGCAACATTTTATAATATACCAAAAATCCATAAAAATAAAATTCCACCCCCGGGCAGACCTATAGTGTCTGGCCAGGGATCCATAACAGAAAAAGCATCTCAGTATGTAGACTATGTTTTACGACCATCGCTGTTGGATCTGCCATCGTATGTGAAAGATATTCAGGATGTTTTAAAGATTATAAATGGAGTGTCTTTTGAGAGGGGCTGGCCCTTAGTGTCTATAGATGTTGAATCTTTATACTCCTCAATACCTCATAATGAGGGTATAGCTGCATGTGAATATTTTCTGAAACAAAGAGGGCAGCTCTTCTCGAGACACACTGCTTTTGTGAGTAAACTACTTAGATTTGTGTTAGAGCAGAACTATTTCACATTTGATGGCAGATTCTACCAGCAGGTAAGGGGTACAGCAATGGGGACTTGCTGTGCCCCTACCTATGCTTGCCTATACCTAGGCAAATGGGAGAAAGATGTTGTCTATGGGGGAAGCCAGGGATCAAAGATAAAGCTCTGGCTTCGCTTCATAGATGATATATTATTGTTCTGGTCAGGCACAGTCGAGTCCTTAAATAAATTCATGACAGAATTGAATCAAAATGAATTCAATTTAAAATTCACATTTGAATATAGTGAAACTAAAATTACGTTTTTTGGACTTAATAATTATAACCGAGGGGAAAGAATTGTAACACAAACATATAGAAAAGAAACAGCAGGTAATAACCTACTAATGGCAGATAGTCACCATCCCAGATCATTAATCACGAATATTCCCAAGGGACAATATTTACGACATAGAAGAAACTGTACAGAATTAGATACTTTCAAACAAGAAGCTAAACAGTTAAAAACCAGATTTAGATTAAGGGGTTATCCCCAAAATTGCCTGAAGAAAGCATACACAGTAGCTGTTAAAAAGAATAGAGATGAATTATTGTATAAGACGAAAGAGGATGATACAACCAATATGATTAGATTCATCTCAACATACAATAATAAATGGCAAAATATAAGGGCAATTTTACAAAAGAATTGGTCAGTACTAACAATTGATAAATATATTATTCAATTTGTGGGAGATAGACCTCTCATGTCAGCACGTAGAGCCCCTAATCTTAAAGACATATTAGTGCATAGCCATTTCACAAAAGATGTTAAAAGAACATGGTTACAACATTACCAAGAAAGAGAGGGTAATATCAGATGCAAGAGATGTTCAGTATGCATTAATATGCAAGAAGGCAGATTTTTTGTTGACAAATTTGGTAAGACTTTCAAAATAAAAGGCAAAATTAATTGCAGAAGTGAAGGTATTATTTATCTAGTCTTTTGTAATTGTGCAATGTATTACGTTGGAAAAACCTACAGGGAGCTAAAGGAACGCATCAAAGACCATAAAAGGGATATATCAAATGAAATTAAGACTAGCAGTGTAGCCCGACATTTTAAAAAATTTCATGAAAGTAATGAACATAAATTAAAGTTCCTAGGTCTAGAAAAAGTGGACCTGTCTATAAGAGGGGGTAACCTGGATAATTTGCTCCTACAAAAGGAGTGTAGGTGGATATTTGATTTAAAGGCCATAAAACCATTTGGGTTAAATGAGGAAATAAATTACGCCCCATTCTTATAAACATTTGTATGTATATTCCCATTGTTATGAACGCACTAAAGTGTTGCATTTTAAGTCTGATAAAAATAAATGAATTGAATGTGTATACCTTTAAGAATAACGTTATAACAAAATATGGGTTAATTTTTTATTAATTACATGTTTCTAAAATAATGTATAAGTATCAGTAAAACTAAGTATATTTTGTTGACTTGGTGACACTATTAAAATGTTGATATTTCTTAAATATATACACGAGTATAAAAGTGCATAGGATTAAAATTGTATAAATGCTTTTTCAGACTTAAAAACTCCTTAAACAACCAGCAGATGAGATATATGAATGAATATATACTAAGTTAACCTTTTTATTTCACCTGTTTGGGCGGAGAGATTGCAAGGCTTAAAAGTCAGGTAACTGATGAATGAGAAACAAGCCGGATGAAGCACTGTTTTTGACACACCAATGAGGGTGAAACGCGCGTCGCTAGATGCAATCAGTTTGTGAGGGTAACAGCTGTACCCTCTATGTTGTTGGCTAACCGGAGATATTGTATCACAGGAGTGGTTGAGTAGCAGGTACACTCACGGATGGGAAACCGCCAAGTAGTGGCACGGAACGGAGGTTACCGATGACAGCGGTCCAGTAAGTTAAGCCAAACACATTGAGGATCTCCAATCAAGGTAAGCGCAGAAAAAGATTACGCTGCATCTGATACTTGCTTGAAATAATAAGCAGTGAGGAGAGATAACTGCCTACCTGGTGAGGCGTTTGTTTGTATGTGACACAAGTTGTGTATCTGGGAAAAGCAATAATTGATTCAGATTTTCGCATGTACTCACAATAATACTAAGCTGTGACTGTTGGATTATATATACCCGTGAGTGTTAAATACCTTGCCATAATCTCCCACTGAAGATTGAAACAAAGTAAAGAAGTGTGGTGCATAAGTTACAAATAAAGCTGAGTGGAACGTTACTAACACCCTTTAAAAAGGAACTTTCTTTTTTGCAGTCAGCTGACTTGTTTGGTATACCAACAGTTTCAAGTGGGCCCACATTTATCTTTATATATTTATCATCTGTGATATCTCTTGTAGCAATAAATACTTAGTATAATTATGTATCGATCTCATTTTTGTAATATTGTGATAATATACAACTGCTTAAATTGTTGAGGAGTTTTTGAGGAACCATATTTAGAGGCTGTTTATTTCATTATTAGAACAGTTACAAATTAGACCTTATGCTCTGGTGCTGGATATAGGGAAGCTAGTGGGGGCAAATTATTCTCACACATGTTTTCTTTTTGGTTAAAACAATTCATGCTATTTTTTTCCCCCGTGCACAATGTTTCCTGACAAATATTGGAATAATCAGGGAATTTAAAGGAGCAGGTCCCATATATATGAGTAGTGCAATTAGTTGTTATCGTAAAACTATATATATATATATATATATATATATATATATATATATATATATATATATATATATATATATATATATATATACACTAAATACTGTTGTGTGTCATTAAACACGGGGGTTATTAATGCTAACTGTATATATATATATATATATATACACTAAATACTGTTGTGTGTCATTAATGCTAAATGTATATATATATATATATATACTAAATACTGTTGTGTGTCATTAAATACGGGGGTTATTAATGCTAACTGTATACATATATATATATATATATATACACAGTATATACTGAATACTGTTGTGTGTCATTAAACATGGGGGTACTTAATGCTATCTATATATATTTATACTGAATACTGTTGTGTGTCATTAAACACGGGAGTACTTAAAGGGACACTGATACCAACTTTTTTCTTTCGTGCTTCAGATAGAGCATGACATTTTAAGCAACTTTCTAATTTACTCCTATTATCAAATTTTCTTCATTCTCTTGATATCTTTATTTGAAATGCAAGAATGTTAGTTTAGATGCCGGCCCATTTTTGGTGAACAAATTGGGTTGTTCTTGCTGATTGGTGGATAAGTTCATCCACCAATAAAAAGTGCTGTCCAGAGTTCTAAACAAAAAAACAACTTATCTGCATTCCTTTTCAAATAAAGATAGCAAGAGAAGGAAGAAAATTTGATAATAGGAGTAAATTAGAAAGTTGCCTAAAATTGCATGCTCTATCTAAATCACGAAATAAATATTTTGGGTTCAGTGTCCCCTTTCTAGTAAGTGCTTTATTTCAATTACATTTGAATCAAATGTATTCAAATGTGATTGAAATAAAGCACTTACTTTTGACCACACGGAGAGTGCCTCTGTTCACTTGAACCACCAATTCTTGTTAAATACTTTGGGAGCACCCCGACATTGACAACAAATAGCGAGTGCTGGTATCTTTGGATTTATATATATATATATATATATATATATATATATATATATATATATATATATATATATATATATATATATATATATACAGAATACTGTTGTGTGCAATAAACACGGGGGTACTTAATGCTAACTGTATATATATATATATATATATATATATATATATATATATATATATATATATATATATATATATATATATATATATACTGAATACTGTTGTGTGTCATTAAACACAGGGGTACTTAATGCTAACTGTATATATATATATATATATATATATATATATATATATACAGTGGGGAAAAAAAGTATTTAGTCAGCCACCAATTGTGCAAGTTCTCCCACTTAAGAAGATGAGAGAGGCCTGTAATTTTCATCATAGGTATACCTCAACTATGAGAGACAAAATGTGGAAACAAATCCAGACAATCACATTGTCTGATTTGGAAAGAATTTATTTGCATATTATGGTGGAAAATAAGTATTTGGTCACCTACAAACAAGCAAGATTTCTTGCTCTCACAGACCTGTATCTTCTTCTTTAAGAGGCTCCTCTGTCCTCCACTCATTACCTATATTAATGGCACCTGTTTGAACTTGTTGTCAGTATAAAAGACACCTGTCCACAACCTCAAACAGTCACACTCCAAACTCCACTATGGTGAAGACCAAAGAGCTGTCGAAGGACACCAGAAACAAAATTGTAGACCTGCACCAGGCTGGGAAGACTGAATCTGCAATAGGCAAGCAGCTTGGTGTGAAGAAATCAACTGTGGGAGCAATAATTAGAAAATGGAAGACATACAAGACCACTGATAATCTCCCTCGATCTGGGGCTCCACGCAAGAACTCACCCTGTGGGGTCAAAATAATCACAAGAACGGTGAGCAAACATCCCAGAACCACATGGGGGGACCTAGTGAATGACCTGCATAGAGCTGGGACCAACGTAACAAAGGCTACCATCAGTAACACACTACGCCGCCAGGGACTCAGATCCTGCAGTGCCAAACGTGTCCCCCTGCTTAAGCCAGTACATGTCCGGGCCTGTCTGAAGTATGCTAGATAGCATTTGGATGATCCAGAAGCGGTTTGGGAGAATGTCATATGGTCAGATGAAACCAAAGTAGAACTGTTTGGTAGAAACACACTTTGTCGTGTTTGGAGGAGAGAGAACACCATACGTACTGTGAAGCATGGGGGTGGAAACATCATGCTTTGGGGCTGTTTCTCTGCAAAGGGAACAGGACGACTGATCCGTGTACATGAAAGAATGAATGGGGCCATGTATCGTGAGATTTTGAGTGCAAACCTCCTTCCATCAGCAAGGGCATTGAAGATGAAACATGGCTGGATCTTTCAGCATGACAATGATCCCAAACTCACCGCCCGGGCAACGAAGGAGTGGCTTGGTAAGAAGCATTTCAAGGTCCTGGAGTGGCCTAGCCAGTCTCCAGATCTCAACCCCATAGAAAACCTTTGGAGGGTTTTTGCCCAGCGACAGCCCCAAAACATCACTGCTCTACTGTAGAGGAGATCTGCATGCAGGAATGGGCCAACATACCAGCAACAGTGTGTGACAACCTTGTGAAGACTTACAGAAAATGTTTGACCTCTTTCATTGCCAACAAAGGATATATAACAAAGTATTGAGATGAACTTTTGATATTGACCAAATACTTATTTTCCACCATAATTTGCAAATAAATTCTTTCCAAATCAGACAATGTGATTATCTGGATTTGTTTCCACATTTTGTCTCTCATAGTTGAGGTATACCTATGATGAAAATTACAGGCCTCTCTCATCTTCTTAAGTGGGAGAACTTGCACAATTAGTGGCTGACTAAATACTTTTTTCCCCACTGTATATATATACTGAATACTGTTATGTGTCATTAAACACGGGGGTACTAAATGCTAACTGTATATATATACTGAATACTGTTGTGTGTCAGTAAACACAGGGGTACTTAATGCTAACTGTATATATATACTGAATACTGTTGTGTTTCATAAAACACGGGGGTACTTAATGCTAACTGTATATATATATACATATATATATATATATACTGAATACTGTTGTGTGTCATTAAACACGGGGGTACTTAATGCTAACTGTATATATATATATATATATAACATAATTTATGCTTACCTGATAAATTCCTTTCTTCTGTAGTGTGATCAGTCCACGGGTCATCATTACTTCTGAGATATTACTCCTCCCCAACAGGAAGTGCAAGAGGATTCACCCAGCAGAGCTGCATATAGCTCCTCCCCTCTACGTCACTCCCAGTCATTCGACCAAGGACCAACGAGAAAGGAGAAGCCAAGGGTGTAGTGGTGACTGGAGTATAACTTAAAAAATATTTACCTGCCTTAAAAAAACAGGGCGGGCCGTGGACTGATCACACTACAGAAGAAAGGAATTTATCAGGTAAGCATAAATTATGTTTTCTTCTGTTAAGTGTGATCAGTCCACGGGTCATCATTACTTCTGGGATACCAATACCAAAGCAAAAGTACACGGATGACGGGAGGGATAGGCAGGCTCTTTATACAGAAGGAACCACTGCCTGAAGAACCTTTCTCCCAAAAATAGCCTCCGAGGAAGCAAAAGTGTCAAATTTGTAAAATTTGGAAAAAGTATGAAGCGAAGACCAAGTTGCAGCCTTGCAAATCTGTTCAACAGAGGCCTCATTCTTGAAGGCCCAAGTGGAAGCCACAGCTCTAGTAGAATGAGCTGTAATTCTTTCAGGAGGCTGCTGTCCAGCAGTCTCATAAGCTAAACGTATTACGCTACGAAGCCAAAAAGAAAGAGAGGTAGCAGAAGCCTTTTGACCTCTCCTCTGACCAGAGTAAACGACAAACAGAGAAGACGTTTGTCGAAATTCCTTAGTTGCCTGTAAGTAAAATTTTAGGGCACGAACTACGTCCAGATTGTGCAGTAGACGTTCCTTCTTCGAAGAAGGATTTGGACACAAAGAAGGAACAACAATCTCTTGATTGATATTCCTGTTAGTGACTACCTTAGGTAAGAACCCAGGTTTAGTACGCAGAACTACCTTATCCGAATGAAAAATCAAATAAGGAGAATCACAATGTAAGGCTGATAACTCAGAGACTCTTCGAGCCGAGGAAATAGCCATTAAAAATAGAACTTTCCAAGATAACAACTTTATATAAATGGAATGAAGGGGTTCAAACGGAACGCCCTGTAAAACGTTAAGAACAAGGTTTAAACTCCATGGCGGAGCAACAGTTTTAAACACAGGCTTAATCCTGGCCAAAGCCTGGCAAAAAGCCTGAACGTCTGGAACTTCTGATAGACGTTTGTGTAACAGAATGGACAGAGCTGAGATCTGTCCCTTTAATGAACTAGCAGATAAACCCTTTTCTAAACCTTCTTGTAGAAAAGACAATATCCTAGGAATCCTAACCTTACTCCAAGAGTAACCTTTGGATTCACACCAATATAGGTATTTACGCCATATCTTATGGTAAATCCTTCTGGTAACAGGCTTCCTAGCCTGTATTAAGGTATCAATAACTGACTCAGAAAACCCACGTCTTGATAAAATCAAGCGTTCAATTTCCAAGCAGTCAGCTTCAGAGAAGTTAGATTTTGATGCTTGAAAGGACCCTGTATCAGGAGGTCCTGTTTCAGAGGTAGAGACCAAGGTGGACAGGATGACATGTCCACCAGGTCTGCATACCAAGTCCTGCGTGGCCATGCAGGTGCTATTAGAATCACTGATGCTCTCTCCTGTTTGATTCTGGCAATCAATCGAGGAAGCATCGGGAAGGGTGGAAACACGTAAGCCATCCTGAAGTCCCAAGGTGCTGTCAGGGCATCTATCAGGACTGCTCCTGGATCCCTGGATCTGGACCCGTAACGAGGAAGCTTGGCGTTCTGTCGAGACGCCATGAGATCTATCTCTGGTTTGCCCCAACGTCGAAGTATTTGGGCAAAGACCTCCGGATGAAGTTCCCACTCCCCCGGATGAAAAGTCTGACGACTTAAGAAATCCGCCTCCCAGTTCTCCACTCCCGGGATGTGGATTGCTGACAGGTGGCAAGAGTGAGACTCTGCCCAGCGAATTATCTTTGATACTTCCATCATTGCTAGGGAGCTTCTTGTCCCTCCCTGATGGTTGATGTAAGCTACTGTCGTGATGTTGTCTGACTGAAACCTGATGAACCCCCTAGTTGTCAACTGGGGCCAAGCCAGGAGGGCATTGAGAACTGCTCTCAATTCCAGAATGTTTATTGGCAGGAGACTCTCCTCCTGACTCCATTGTCCCTGAGCTTTCAGAGAATTCCAGACGGCACCCCAACCTAGAAGGCTGGCGTCTGTTGTTACAATTGTCCAGTCTGGTCTGCTGAATGGCATCCCCCTGGACAGATGTGGCCGAGAAAGCCACCATAGAAGAGAATTTCTGGTCTCTTGATCCAGATTCAGAGAAGGGGACAAGTCTGAGTAATCCCCATTCCACTGACTTAGCATGCACAGTTGCAGTGGTCTGAGGTGTAAGCGAGCAAAGGGTACTATGTCCATTGCCGCTACCATTAAGCCGATTACCTCCATGCATTGAGCCACTGACGGGTGTTGAATGGAATGAAGGGTGCGGCAAGCACTTTGAAGTCTTGTTAACCTGTCTTCTGTCAGGTAAATCTTCATTTCTACAGAATCTATAAGAGTCCCCAGGAAGGGAACTCTTGTGAGTGGAACGAGTGAACTTTTCTTTTCGTTCACCTTCCATCCATGCGACCTTAGAAAAGCCAGTATTAACTCTGTATGAGACTTGGTAGTTTGAAAGCTTGAAGCTTGTATCAGAATGTCGTCTAGGTACGGAGCTACCGAGATTCCCCGCAGTCTTAGTACCGCCAGAAGAGCACCCAGAACCTTTGTGAAGATTCTTGGAGCTGTAGCCAATCCGAATGGAAGAGCTACAAACTGGTAATGCCTGTCTAGGAAGGCAAACCTTAGATACCGGTAATGATCTTTGTGAATCGGTATGTGAAGGTAAGCATCCTTTAAATCCACTGTGGTCATGTACTGACCTTTTTGGATCATGGGTAAAATTGTCCGAATAGTCTCCATTTTGAACGATGGAACTCTTAGGAATTTGTTTAGGATCTTTAAATCCAGGATTGGTCTGAAAGTTCCCTCTTTTTTGGGAACCACAAACAGATTTGAGTAAAACCCTTGTCCCTGTTCCGACCGTGGAACTGGATGGATTACTCCCATTAACAAAAGTTCTTGTACGCAGCGTAGAAACGCCTCTTTCTTTGTTTGGTTTGTTGACAACCTTGACAGATGAAATCTCTCTCTTGGAGGAGAGTATTTGAAGTCCAGAAGGTATCCCTGAGATATTATCTCCAGCGCCCAGGGGTCCTGGACATCTCTTGCCCAAGCCTGGGCGAAGAGAGAAAGTCTGCCCCCCACTAGATCCGATCCCGGATCGGGGGCCCTCAATTCATGCTGTTTTAGGGGCAGCAGCAGGTTTCCTGGCCTGCTTGCCCTTGTTCCAAGACTGGTTAGGTCTCCAGCTTTGTCTGTAGCGAGCAACAGATCCTTCTTGTTTTGGAGCAGTGGAAGTTGATGCTGCTCCTGCTTTGAAATTCCGAAAGGAACGAAAATTAGACTGTCTAGCCTTAGGTTTGGCTCTGTCTTGAGGCAGGGCGTGGCCCTTACCTCCTGTAATGTCAGCGATAATTTCTTTCAAACCGGGCCCAAATAAGGTCTGCCCTTTGAAAGGTATATTAAGTAATTTGGACTTAGAAGTTACATCAGCTGACCAGGATTTTAGCCACAGTGCTCTGCGCGCCTGAATGGCGAATCCGGAATTCTTAGCCGTAAGTTTAGTTAAATGTACTACGGCTTCCGAAATGAATGAATTAGCTAGCTTAAGGATTCTAAGCCTGTCCGTAATGTCGTCCAGAGTAGCTGAACTAAGGTTCTCTTCCAGAGACTCAATCCAGAATGCCGCTGCAGCCGTGACCGGCGCAATGCATGCAAGGGGTTGCAATATAAAACCTTGTTGAACAAACATTTTCTTAAGGTAACCCTCTAACTTTTTATCCATTGGATCTGAAAAGGCACAGCTATCCTCCACCGGGATAGTGGTACGCTTAGCTAAAGTAGAAACTGCTCCCTCCACCTTAGGGACCGTTTGCCATAAGTCCCGTGTGGTGGTGTCTATTGGAAACATCTTTCTAAATATCGGAGGGGGTGAGAACGGCACACCGGGTCTATCCCACTCCTTAGTAATAATTTCAGTTAATCTCTTAGGTATAGGAAAAACGTCAGTACTTGTTGGTACAGCAAAGTATTTATCCAACCTACACATTTTCTCTGGTATTGCAACTGTGTTACAATCATTCAGAGCCGCTAACACCTCCCCTAGTAATACACGGAGGTTTTCCAGCTTAAATTTAAAATTTGAAATATCTGAATCCAATCTGTTTGGATCAGAACCGTCAGCCGCAGAATGAAGCTCTCCGTCCTCATGTTCTGCAAGTTGTGACGCAGTATCTGACATGGCCCTAGCATTATCAGCGCACTCTGTTCTCACCCCAGAGTGATCACGCTTGCCTCTTAGCTCTGGTAATTTAGCCAAAACCTCAGTCATAACAGTAGCCATATCTTGTAATGTTATTTGTAATGGCCGCCCAGATGTACTGGGCGCCACAATATCGCGCACCTCCCGAGCGGGAGATGTAGGTACTGTCACGTGAGGCGAGTTAGTCGGCATAACTCTCCCCTCGTTGTTTGGTGAAATTTGTTCAATTTGTACAGATTGACTTTTATTTAAAGTAGCATCAATACAGTTAGTACATAAATTTCTATTGGGCTCCACTTTGGAGTTAGCACAAATAGTACAGGTCTCATCCTCTGAATCAGACATGTTTAACACACTAGCAACTAACTTGCAACTTGGAAATATTATTCAAGTAAAATACAATGAAAAACGTACTGTGCCTAAGAAGCACAGAAGATATATGACGGTTGAAATCAATAAACTGAAAAGGTTACAGCATCAATCTTTGTAAAACAAAACACAAATTAGCAAAGGCTTGTTCCCATTAGTAAAGAATAACTAACCCTGATGGCATAAAAAAAAGTTAAAGAATAAACGTTTTTTATCACAGTCAACTACAATCTCACAGCTCTGTTGTGAAGATTACTTCCCTCAAACAAGCTTTGAAAACCCCTGAGTTCTGTAGAGATGAACCGGAACATGCAGGAAAAAACAATGAGCTTCTGACTGAAATTTTTGATGCGTAGCAAAAGCGCCAAAAAAAGGCCCCTCCCCCTCACACACAACAGTGAGAGAGATCAGTAAACTGTCAGAATTAAATCAAGCAACTGCCAAGTGGAAAAATAGTGCCCAAACATTTTATTCACCCAGTACCTCAGAAAATGAAAACGATTTTACATTCTAGCAAAAACGTTTACCATAAATTAAGAGTTATTAAAAAGCCTGTTGCTTGCAAATAGGCTAAAGTCTTATATATACAGTGTAATTCCAGTGAAGTACCATTCCCCAGAATACTGAAGTGTAAAATATACATACATGATATTATATCGGTATGGCAGGATTTTCTCATCAATTCCATTGTCAGAAAATAAAAGCTGCTACATACCTCTTTGCAGATTAATCTGCCCGCTGTCCCCTGATCTGAAGTTTACCTCTCCTCAGATGGCCGAGAAACAGCAATATGATCTTAACTACTCCGGCTAAAATCATAGTAAAAAACTCTGGTAGATTCTTCTTCAAATTCTACCAGAGAAGGAATAACACACTCCGGTGCTATTAAAAAATAACAAACTTTTGATTGAAGAAATAAAACTAAATAAAATCACCATAGTCCTCTCACACATCCTATCTAGTCGTTGGGTGCAAGAGAATGACTGGGAGTGACGTAGAGGGGAGGAGCTATATGCAGCTCTGCTGGGTGAATCCTCTTGCACTTCCTGTTGGGGAGGAGTAATATCCCAGAAGTAATGATGACCCGTGGACTGATCACACTTAACAGAAGAAATATATATATATATATATACTGAATACTGTTGTGTGTCATTAAACACGGGGGTACTTAATGCTAACTGTATATATATATATATATACTGAATACTGTTGTGTATCATTAAACACAGGGGTCCTTAATGCTAACTGTATATATATACTGAATACTGTTGTGTGTCATTAAACATGGGGGTACTTAATGCTAACTGTATATATATATATATATATATATATATATATATACTGAATACTGTTGTGTGTCATTAAACACAGGGGTACTTAATGCTAAATTTATATATATACTGAATACTGTTGTGTGTCATTAAACACAGGGGTACTTAATGCTAACTGTATATATATACTGAATACTGTTGTGTGTCATTAAACATGGGGGTACTAATGCTAACTGTATATATATACTGAATACTGTTGTGTGTCATTAAACACGGGGGTACTTAATGCTAACTGTATATATATATATATATATATATATATATATATATATATATATATATATATATACTGAATACTGTTATGTGTAATTAAACACAGGGGTACTTAATGCTAACTGTATATATATACTGAATACTGTTGTGTGTCATTAAACACAGGGGTACTTAATGCTAACTGTATATATATATACTGAATACTGTTGTGTGTCATTAAACACGGGGGTACTTAATGCTAACTGTATATATATATATATATATATATATATATATATATATATATATATATATATATATATATATATATATATATATATTGAATACTGTTATGTGTCATTAAACACGGGGTACTTAATGCTAACTGTATATATATATATGTATATACTGAATACTGTTGTGTGTCATTAAACACAGGGGTACTTAATGCTAACTGTATATATATATATATATATATATATGTATATACTGAATACTGTTGTGTGTCATTAAACACAGGGGTACTTAATGCTAACTGTATATATATATACTGAATACTGTTGTGTGTCATTAAACACGGGGGTACTTAATGCTAACTGTATATATATATATATATATATATATATATATATATATATATATATATATATATATATATATATATATATATATGTTTACAACTCTTAAGGAAGAAAAATTTGAAGAGATCACAGTAGTGTTCTCTCCAAAAAAGACAGGGATTTCAGCACTCCATTTAAATATTATGTTGAATACACGCATACGTAAGTATTAATTTAGAAATAGGTGTTCCAGGCCTCCATGCAACCAAACAACTTCTGGGTCCCCTAAACCAAAACCACACAAGATTGTTATAAATAAAATAAATTTATTAGTGCAAACAAAAAATGAAAAAAAATGAAAAAAAAGGAAAATCAAGAAAATCACATACATTTAAGAATACATTGTGTACATAAATGCATAGATAAAGCTGGCCAGCTCACTCAGGTTGATATGATGCAGGTGGATACCTAGATATAGGCTTTTGAGTTATTAGGCAACACCCCTACCAGTGGGTAGCCCTGTCTACCAACAGGAATCTGCTACCATGGATAATAATGGGGATCCATGCGTAATCACTCATATGTTGCACAAATGAAACTGACAACACCTGTCTCAGAGGGTAACCCAAACAAATTTGAGAGTCTTGTTACCATGAGATAAATATTAGGATCTATGCCAGTTACTTATGTGCTAAACTATAGCAATGTAACAAGAAATTACATACTTATATATTTACACACTTGTATTGAGATCACAACACCCTGACCAGAGGGTAGCACCAATATTGAAAAAAGGTTCCAGCTACCTTAGTACTCAATAGGGATCTATGTATCTCTAATAGTAGATGTGTAATCACAGCAATAATAGCAATTACTTATGTAGTGCAAGCAGTATAAATTACATATAAAATATGTTAATAAGGCTTTCCACATCCGCCGTGATTTTGTTTAAAGCTTAAGTATATATGCTTAAGTGCATGTTCCAGACAGTACATTCCATTACAGACTCGTAAGTCCATGAATACTTTACAAATCACTTTTGTGCGTTTGTAGACCTTCTCCTTTTAGGCTTGGTGCAAAATCCGGGTGCGGTGCCTGCTTGCTGTTGTAGTTAGAAGAGCTGTGTGCTGCATCGAATATCAATCAGGGGCTGGTTCTCAGCTGTGCAAATGACGTCACACGCCAACGGCCGTTTCACCCCCCACGTGACCAAATGTCATTGGGGCTTCCTCAGGGCGTATACTAAGCAACTCCATGTGCGCTTTATTTAAGCTCAGCCCTTTCGTTGAATTGGTGAAAATATCCTCAGTGGAAAATGAAACAATGTTTTTTATTTCTCAGATGTAACCAGTATAGTCATTGGTTCTCACCATAACCATACAAATTAGCAACATTGTGGTAACATATTAGACGTTTCAATACTTGCAAATATATAATAGCCAAAATCAAAAAATGTTGTTTGCACTTATTACAAAATTAATAATTATTTCCAGCAAGGCCAATCCTGCGCGAGATAAACAATGGGAGTAGGAGAAAATATATTATAAATCTATATTTTAGAATTTTAGTTTAAGAGAAAAGACAATATTAATATTAATTTCTGCATTATGACAAAGTGATACCATATTATTCTTGTACAAGTTATACATTATTTTACTTTTATAAGAAAGGAGCAAAATCTAATTTTTCGTTCAAGCCATTTGGTGACAATGTTTTTAGTCGAAAGATCCATGCCACTTCTTTCCTAAGTAGTAAATTATCAATATCTCCACCCCTACCATGTAAGGAGCATCTTTCAATACCTATAACTTTTAGATCATCAGTAGAACAGTTATGGCAGAGTTTGAAATGCAGGGCTATGTTACTATTTATAGTGCCTTCCTTTGCATTAGCAATGTCGTTGCGGTGTTCTGTCACCCTATCTTTCAAGATCCTCTTAGTTTTCCCTGTATAGTACAAGGGACATGGGCAGTAAAGTAAGTATATTACATTATCAGATTTACAATTGATAAATTGCCTGATATCATATATTTTCTCGCCTGTAGAAAACTTACTAGTTTTTACTATAAATTTACAAAAGACACAATTGCCACATTGAAAGCAACCCTGTAGCTTTTGTCGTTTTTCAGGCCAATTTTGTGCTTTTGGATTTCGTGAGAAATCACTCTTCACCAATCTATCTTTTAAATTGGGAGCCCTTCGTGCAACTAGTGATGGGAAGTCACCCACCATGCTTTTAACATTCACATCTGAAAGTAAAAACTGCCACTTGCTTTTTAGAATATTTCGAACCTGATTCCAGTGTCCATTATACTCTGTAATAAACCTAATCCTATTGTCTACTCTTTTCTCTCTTTTATCGAAAAGCAAACAATCTCTATTGGCTTTTAAGGCTTTATTCATTGCATATTTCACATTGCGTTTTGAATACCCCCTTGCTATAAATCGATTGGCCATTTCTTGTGCATGTGTCTTGTACTTATTCCTACTGGAACAATTCCTCCGAAGCCTGAGGAACTGTCCCGTAGGAATTCCTCTAATAAGGGACGGAGGGTGATGGCTGGAAGCAACCAACAAAGTATTTGTTGCAGTGCTTTTTCTGTAGATTTCTGTAGTGAGTTTGCTACCTTCTTTTTTAATTACAATATCCAAAAAAGGTAGCTCTGATGCACTATACTCATACGTGAGAAAAATATTAAGTTTGTTCTTATTCAAGTTAGAAACAAATTCTTTCAAAAGGTCAACTGACCCTCTCCAAAGTATGAATATGTCGTCCACATATCGACGCCATATTAACACCGAGGAGGCTATCAACTCATTAAAATCTTCGAAGACAGTAAGGAGTTCCCATAAGCCTAAATGTAAGCAGGCATATGATGGGGCGCATGTTGCCCCCATCGCTGTGCCCCTTATTTGTTTATAAAACTTGTTATCAAATTTGAACACATTATTTTCCAAAATAAACTTCAAAAGTATAGTCAGAAATTCAGTGCGTTTGTCAAATTGATTACCTCTAGATTCTAGAAAATGTTGTGCTGCTGCAATTCCCACTGAGTGGGGGATTGAAGAGTAGAGTGCCTCCACATCTAGGGATACTAGAAGTGTTTCTTCATCAACTTCTATCCCATCCAATTGTCTTAAAAGGTCAGTGGTGTCTTGTACAAAGGTGGGTAAAGAAGAAACAAAAGGTTTTAGATAGCTGTCCACATAGTTCCCAATATGTTCAGTAATACTGCCTATCCCCGAGATTATAGGGCGTCCAGGGGGGTCCTTCATATTTTTATGCAACTTTGGAATGCAGTAGAACACTGGTATTTTTGGAAACTTTATGTACAGATAGTCGAACTCCTTTTTACTAATAATGCCATCTTTTCTTGCTTTATTGAGTATGTGTAGTAATTCACCTTGTATTTTAGTGATTGGACTCTCTTGAATGGGTAGATATTGTTCTTTATTATTAAGTTGTCTTTTTACTTCCAGTACATAGTTACACTCGTTCATAATTACCAGATTTCCGCCCTTATCCGCCTGCTTAATTATAATACCTGGGGTATTCATAAGTTCCTGAAGTGCTATTCTTTCTTGTCTAGACAAGTTGTCATCAATTATTTTACTGATAGGTAATTTTTCAATTTCTTTCTCAACTTCTTTTACAAAAAGGTTTACAGCTGCTACTAGGGTTGCTTTCAATGTGGCAATTGTGTCTTTTGTAAATTTATAGTAAAAACTAGTAAGTTTTCTACAGGCGAGAAAATATATGATATCAGGCAATTTATCAATTGTAAATCTGATAATGTAATATACTTACTTTACTGCCCATGTCCCTTGTACTATACAGGGAAAACTAAGAGGATCTTGAAAGATAGGGTGACAGAACACCGCAACGACATTGCTAATGCAAAGGAAGGCACTATAAATAGTAACATAGCCCTGCATTTCAAACTCTGCCATAACTGTTCTACTGATGATCTAAAAGTTATAGGTATTGAAAGATGCTCCTTACATGGTAGGGGTGGAGATATTGATAATTTACTACTTAGGAAAGAAGTGGCATGGATCTTTCGACTAAAAACATTGTCACCAAATGGCTTGAACGAAAAATTAGATTTTGCTCCTTTCTTATAAAAGTAAAATAATGTATAACTTGTACAAGAATAATATGGTATCACTTTGTCATAATGCAGAAATTAATATTAATATTGTCTTTTCTCTTAAACTAAAATTCTAAAATATAGATTTATAATATATTTTCTCCTACTCCCATTGTTTATCTCGCGCAGGATTGGCCTTGCTGGAAATAATTATTAATTTTGTAATAAGTGCAAACAACATTTTTTGATTTTGGCTATTATATATTTGCAAGTATTGAAACGTCTAATATGTTACCACAATGTTGCTAATTTGTATGGTTATGGTGAGAACCAATGACTATACTGGTTACATCTGAGAAATAAAAAACATTGTTTCATTTTTCACTGAGGATATTTTCACCAATCCAACGAAAGGGCTGAGCTTAAATAAAGCGCACATGGAGTTGCTTAGTATACGCCCTGAGGAAGCCCCAATGACATTTGGTCACGTGGGGGGTGAAACGGCCGTTGGCGTGTGACGTCATTTGCACAGCTGAGAACCAGCCCCTGATTGATATTCGATGCAGCACACAGCTCTTCTAACTACAACAGCAAGCAGGCACCGCACCCGGATTTTGCACCAAGCCTAAAAGGAGAAGGTCTACAAACGCACAAAAGTGATTTGTAAAGTATTCATGGACTTACGAGTCTGTAATGGAATGTACTGTCTGGAACATGCACTTAAGCATATATACTTAAGCTTTAAACAAAATCACGGCGGATGTGGAAAGCCTTATTAACATATTTTATATGTAATTTATACTGCTTGCACTACATAAGTAATTGCTATTATTGCTGTGATTACACATCTACTATTAGAGATACATAGATCCCTATTGAGTACTAAGGTAGCTGGAACCTTTTTTCAATATTGGTGCTACCCTCTGGTCAGGGTGTTGTGATCTCAATACAAGTGTGTAAATATATAAGTATGTAATTTCTTGTTACATTGCTATAGTTTAGCACATAAGTAACTGGCATAGATCCTAATATTTATCTCATGGTAACAAGACTCTCAAATTTGTTTGGGTTACCCTCTGAGACAGGTGTTGTCAGTTTCATTTGTGCAACATATGAGTGATTACGCATGGATCCCCATTATTATCCATGGTAGCAGATTCCTGTTGGTAGACAGGGCTACCCACTGGTAGGGGTGTTGCCTAATAACTCAAAAGCCTATATCTAGGTATCCACCTGCATCATATCAACCTGAGTGAGCTGGCCAGCTTTATCTATGCATTTATGTACACAATGTATTCTTAAATGTATGTGATTTTCTTGATTTTCCTTTTTTTTCATTTTTTTTCATTTTTTGTTTGCACTAATAAATTTATTTTATTTATAACAATCTTGTGTGGTTTTGGTTTAGGGGACCCAGAAGTTGTTTGGTTGCATGGAGGCCTGGAACACCTATTTCTAAATTAATACTTACGTATGCGTGTATTCAACATAATATTTAAATGGAGTGCTGAAATCCCTGTCTTTTTTGGAGAGAACACTACTGTGATCTCTTCAAATTTTTCTTCCTTAAGAGTTGTAAAAATATTTGTTTACAGGGCCTGCACCCGATATTAACTAATATAAAGCGGACTTTTGATACCTTCTCCTTAACAGACTCAGTATATTGTATATATATATATATGTATATACTGAATACTGTTATGTGTCATTAAACACAGGGGTACTTAATGCTAACTGTATATATATACTGAATACTGTTATGTGTCATTAAACACGGGAGTACTTAATGCTAACTATATATATATATATATATATATATATATATATATACTAAATACTGTTGTGTGTCATTAAACACGGGGGTACTAAATGCTAACTGTATATATATACTAAATACTGTTGTGTGTCATTAAACACGGGGGTACTAAATGCTAACTGTATATATATACTAAATACTGTTGTGTGTCATTAAACACAGGGGTCCTTAATGCTAACTGTATATATATACTGAATACTGTTGTGTGTCATTAAACACAGGGGTACTTAATGCTAACTGTATATATATACTAAATACTGTTGTGTGTCATTAAACACGGGGGTACTAAATGCTAACTGTATATATATACTAAATACTGTTGTGTGTCATTAAACACGGGGGTACTAAATGCTAACTGTATATATATACTAAATACTGTTGTGTGTCATTAAACACAGGGGTACTTAATGCTAACTGTATATATATATATATGTATATACTGAATACTGTTGTGTGTCATTAAACACAGGGGTACTTAATGCTAACTGTATATATATACTGAATACTGTTGTGTGTCATTAAACACAGGGGTACTTAATGCTAACTGTATATATATATACTGAATACTGTTGTGTGTCATTAAACACGGGAGTACTTAATGCTAACTGTATATATATACTGAATACTGTTGTGTGTCATTAAACACGGGGTACTTAATGCTAACTGTATATATATACTGAATACAGTTGTGTGTCATTAAACACGGGAGTACTTAATGCTAACTGTATATATATATACTGAATACTGTTGTGTATCATTAAACACGGGAGTACTTAATGCTAACTGTATATATATATACTGAATACTGTTGTGTGTCATTAAACACGGGAGTACTTAATGCTAACTATATATATATATATATATATATATATATATATATATATATATATATATATATATATACTAAATACTGTTGTGTGTCATTAAACACGGGGGTACTTAATGCTAACTGTATATATATACTGAATACTGTTGTGTGTCATTAAACACGGGGGTACTAAATGCTAACTGTATATATATACTAAATACTGTTGTGTGTCATTAAACACAGGGGTTATTAATGCTAACTGTATATATATACTGAATACTGTTGTGTGTCATTAAACACGGGAGTACTTAATGCTAACTGTATATATATATACTGAATACTGTTGTGTGTCATTAAACACGGGAGTACTTAATGCTAACTGTATATATATATACTGAATACTGTTATGTGTCATTAAACACAGGGGTCCTTAATGCTAACTGTATATATATACTGAATACTGTTGTGTGTCATTAAACACAGGGGTACTTAATGCTAACTGTATATATATACTGAATACTGTTGTGTGTCATTAAACACGGGGGTACTTAATGCTAACTGTATATATATACTGAATACTGTTGTGTGTCATTAAATACAGGGGTACTTAATGCTAACTGTATATATATACTGAATACTGTTGTGTGTCATTAAATACAGGGGTACTTAATGCTAACTGTATATATATACTGAATACAGTTGTGTGTCATTAAATACAGGGGTACTTAATGCTAACTGAATATATATATATATACTGAATACTGTTGTGTATCATTAAACACAGGGGTACTTAATGCTAACTGTATGTATATACTGAATACTGTTGTGTGTCATTAAACACGGGGGTACTTAATGCTAATTGTATATATATACTAAATACTGTTGTGTGTCATTAAACACGGGGGTACTTAATGCTAACTGTATGTATATATATATATATATATATATATATATATATATACATACACACTGAATACTGTTGTGTGTCCATTACACAAGACAGGTACTTAATGCTACATACATATATATATAAAATTTTAATTCTTTGTCATGGTATTGTTTGTTGCAGAGCATACCCAGGTAATGAGCGTGCATTGGAGCACTACAGGTAAACTTGCACCAGACAAGTGCACACTTCTGAGCCTACCTATGTATGCTCTTCAGCAAAAGATACCAAGAAAACAAAGTAAATTTGATAATAAAATTAAATTCGAAACCTTTTAACAATGTTATGTGCAGTAACATCACGTGCCCTGGCGACCCATGCTCTAACCTGTAACATTAAAGCGAATATAAATCTTCTGGCTCATTACTGCATTCATTTAAAATGAATCATAATAGTTAAAGGGACAGGTCTAATTTATACTTCAGATTCAGACATAATTTAAAAAACAAACAAATCCTCTATTATAAAATTGGCCTCTTCCCTAGGTCTCCTTGGATGAAACTTTTCATGAGAACATATTATTGTAAGCTCAGGAGCGTGCATATGTCTTCAGCACTATATGGCAGCCAGTGGGCTAGATTACAAGTGGAGCGTTAAATTATTGAGCTCCCGCAAACGGACACATTTGCCCGTTTGTGGGAGTGAGATAATTAACCAGGCATTACAAGTGGCTGGTTATGGCTACCACAAGCTCACAATAGAAGTTAGCCCTTATACAATTACCCAGAGATCGTATCTGCGGTTCATTTTATAAATCTGCCTCATATGCCCCCAAAATACTGTCTAGTGTAGTTTATTAAAAAATAAGATAGCAGCATCTTTACTTTTTTATAAAATTACTGAACTAGGCAGTATTTTTGGGCTAAAGTTGGTGGGAGTGGGATGAAAGTGCCTTTACATTGCGGTGTGTTAACAGTAAATATATATATGTATATGCTTACATACATATATAATTATGTGTTAATATGTACACATGTATCAGCATATCTATACTATAACCGCGTTTGTAATGCGTCTGTCGGTGTCACCAGTTGCGCACACATCCTCAAAGGAATGTTGGCTGCACAAGGCAGCCAAAAGAATGTTGGCTGCGTGCGCAGCCAAAAGAATCCGCCTAGATGTAGCGAAGGCAAAGTCTTGAAAAAAAAAAAAACATGCAACCGCACGAAATAAAAAAACCTCACCACCCGCACAAAGTATAAAAAAAAAAAAAAACAATCAACCAAAAAGAGTAGGGAACTAATGAAACGTTGTAGTAATAATAAAGATGTCCCAGCTCTAGGGGAGAGTGGTCATACCAGCTCTACCCCACAGGAGACAGAGCACTATACATACGTTGTAAAAAGAACTGGTAATAAACGTGAGTCGTCAAGTGAGCTTGGATTTATTAAGTATGGTTCAATAGCTCAGTGCGATAACCCAGTTCATAGAATTAGTTTCCAAAATTACCACAGTGAATTCCATTAGGTGTTCTGTATACAGATTTGACAAGGAAAGTTATTGTCGCTTACCCACGATCCGGCTGCCTAGTCTATCTGTCCTTTGGTGCGAGGCAGCAAGCGGCGCCCAGTAGGATCCAAATACCTGTTCAATGGGCTTGGTCAGCCTCATGAGGCAAAGCCAATTGTGTAGCTCCTTCAATTATGTTGGCCTGACGACTTGACTAACCTCCCGCACAAAATATTAACAAACACCTAAACTGTCAACCCCCACATCGCAAAATAATAAGTAATGAACCCCTAATCAGTAAATTTAACAACGCAAATAACATAATTAAAATATTAATCCCTAAACTGACAACTGACCCACATCGCAATAAACCTAATTAACCTATTAACCCCTAAACTGCCAACCCCCCACCTCGCAATAAACCTAATAAACCTATTGACCCCCAAACCACCAACCCCCACATCGCAATAAATCTAATTAACCTATTAACCCCTAAACCGCCAAACCCCCACATCGCAATAAACCTAATTAACCTACTAACTCCTAAACCGCCAACCCCCCACAACACAAATAACTAATTTAATTACTAAGCCTAACATCCCCTAAATTAACCCCAATTACATAAACTAAGTACAATTAAAATAAAACCTAACATAAAATTACAATAAATAATCTAAAATTACAAAAAATAAAAAGTCTAAAATTACAGAAAAAAATAAACAACATTATCAAAAATAAAAAAAATTAAACCTAATCCCTAAGAAAATAACCCCCCCAAAAATAAAAAAACCCTAATCTAAACTACCAATAGCCCTTAAAAGGGACTTTTGTAGGGCACTGCCCTAAGTTAAACAGCTCTTTTACATTTAAAAAAATACTAAATCCTCCCCAACAGTAAACCCCCCCCCCACCTACCAAACCCCCCAAATAAAAACAAAACAAAACTAAAGAAACCTTAACTACATACTGCCCCTAAAGTGGCATTTGTATGGACATTGCCCTTAAAATGGCATTCAGCTCTTTCACAAGCCCATTAAATCCCTAATCTTAAAACAAAAACAAAAAAAATCCTAACTCTAACCTCCAAATAGATACTCACTGTTCCTGAAGTCCTGCAGAGGTCTTCTTCCAGCCAATAGGATTTCAGTAGCTCTAATCCTATTGGCTGATTTCAAAATTTCAGCCAATAGGAATGCAAGGTTCCCCAAATTGAATGCGGTACCTTGCAGTGTACGACGGAGATCGGATGAAGAGGAGCCTCGACGCCGCTTTGGACCGCCGCTGCTGAAGACCACCACTGAGGACCGCCGCTCTGGATCCGCGCATCGGGAAGCCAGCTCCGCACCTCTGCTCCACCTTCACTCCGGATGATGATAGAAGATGATGGAGCCGTCTGGAAGAAGACTTTCTCCCCCGGACTTCAGGAACAGTGAGTGCCTATTTGGGTCTTACTTTTAGAATTTTTTTTATTTTTTAAATTAGGGATTGAATGGGCTGTAAAAGATCTCATTGCCCTTTTAAGGGCAGTAAAAGAGCTGAATGCCCCTTTAAGGGCAATGCCCATAAAAATGCCCCTTTTGGGGCAATAGGTAGCTTAGGTTTTTTTAGTGTTAGATTTTTTTATTTTGAAGGGTTGGTTGCGTGGGGGATTTTACTGTTAGGGGGTAATTGGTATTATTTTTAGGGAAAAAAACTGTTTAACCTTTAAACTGTTTAACCTTTTAAGGGCTATTGGTAGTTTAGTATTAGATCATGGGGTGTTTTTATTTCAAGGGGATTTTTTTATTATTATAGGGGTATTAGTGTGAATTTTTTTTTTTTATTTTGGGTAGCTTTATTTTTTCTGTAATTTAACATGTTTTATTTTTTGTCATATCACCTTTGGGGTTTGTAATTTTCTAAACATTGACTGCCCTCTGGGCAGACTTATTGCCCAGTACATAGATATTTACATTTGCTGCTATTGCTGCGCAAATTACCCCCTTCACTGGCGCTGACGTTTTGATGCCGTCTGTGACGAAACCAGAACCAGGCTCCCATAGGAGCCTATGGATGAGCGCTCTCATGAAGTTGCATTCGCATTGCTGAAAATTTGTAATGCCAGCACACATTATCGTGCGCTGGTATTACACAATGGAGCGCAAATATCGCTTTCATCAAAGCAATATTTAATGCTCCACTTGTAATCTGGCCCAGTGTTTGCTACAATGTTTTAATAATCTTATACATATAGGGGCCGATTTATGATGCTGTGAATGCAGCAGTTTCCAGGCGAGCCTTCAGCCTCGCCGAAAACATAAGTTAAGAAGCAGCGGCGGACAGCAATCATCACGATTGGATAAGATCGGATGATTGACACCCCCTGCCAAGTCACGTGCACTCTCCCGAGGCTACCTAAGTATGCTCTCACAGGAAGGAGAAATTTCAGTGAATGATTCCAAGACAAAGAGGGAAATTTCCTAAGAGAAGTAAATTATAACGTTTTTGAAAACTGTATCCCCTCTGTCAGTAAAGTTTAATTTAGTTCCGATCAGATGCATCTTCAGCAAATCCGTAAGAAGCTTTATGTCTAAAACATTTTTTGACATTCACATTGTAAAGAGAATTTGTTCCCCTCTGGGAATTATTTCTACTGTTTTGAATATTTCAGATCTGCTTCTTTGAATGTGACATTTGATTTAGGAAATAACACACAAGGCAGCAAAGGAAAACCATTTAAAGAGTCACAATATAACAATGAACAGATTATATTTCAAAATCATAATTCAGTTTTCATCATCAAGATTCGAGTCTCAGAAAGTGAATGTTTAAATGTTATTTTCAATATATGAAAATGGCAAAATGTAACACCCAATACATAGAACGAGTGCCCGAAAGTAATCAGAGTCTGTGCAGAACAAACATATGAGCAACATTCATTGTTTCAACCCCTAGACGCCGTCCTAAAAGCGCTGGTGTTTAACGCCTTTTGGACGACATGAAACGTCCTAGCTTTTGCAGCGTCCTGCTCCCCCTCCTTGTAAAAACGGTGGTGGATCCAACTGGGGGACGTGTCTAGCAATGCAGGCCATCCTCCAGGAGCCAATCAGTGCCGTTTTGAGTCACATGATTGCAGTGACGCTCATGTGACTTCCTTTTATTATTTTTGATTACGATAGGACGGTTGCCTCCAGCATGAAAGGGTTAAACAAATTCTCTGAAACGTTCACCTGTTGGGTGTTGTTGCAAAAGGGGAGGGGCAGAGCACAAAGTAAAAAGCATATTGTGACCTTGTGCTGGGTTTGCTGGACGCTATATCACTAGCTACGCTGTACAATTTCAGGCTTGTTTTACTCTCTTTATTTACTGTTGACTTTCTCCCCCTCCCTTTCACTACTCTTGAATGAATTCTGATCACGTTTCATACCTGTTACACCCTGAGGGCCAGGATCAGCTGACTAACAGCACAATATACACCCTGCCAGCCTCTCCCTTGTCTCACAAATACTTGCGCTCTGGAGAGGGAAATGTTAGAGGGACATACAAATGCAAAAAGCATATGTTAGTGCATTTATTATTGCACTATTGCTTGCATATTGAAACTACAACCCATTCAATAGGCTGAGCTTGCAGGGAGAAAATACATTCTTATATCATCTTTCCCTCTGTACACAATCGCTTCCTTATCTTATTTTTATATGTGCAAAAGACCAACACTTGGATAAGCCAATTAAAAAAAAAAACATTTTAGTAACTCTCTCTCCAACCTCCACTAGGAATTTTATTTCTTCTGCTGCTTATTGTCTACCTAGCTTTCTACAGCCAATACTGCTTTACTGAAGTTTTCAGTATAGGAAGCCATTTCAACAAGCAAAAACAAGACAAACTAGAAGGAAATGAGCTATTGAAAAACAATTTAAAACACCCAAGCAGGTAAAATGGATAACTGGGTACACATTATACACTGTCCCTATAAACATATATGAAAGTCAGCCCCAGGTGAGCCAATGGCAAGAGACACATGTGTGTAGCCACCAATCACCAGCTAGCTCAAAGTAGTGCATGGCTGCTCCTGAGTATACCTACATATGCTTTTCAACAAAAAAATAAGAGCATGAAATACATTTGATAATAAAATTAACTTGAAAGTCTATTAAAATTGCGGAATCCATTTGAGTCATGAAAGTTTGACTCTTTAAGGCTACAATTACAACAATAGAGACAAGATGTAAACTAAAAACCTAAAAAAATTACACTAATATGTTTTATATAAACAAATTCTAATTGTGTAACTAGATTATGATGTGTGAGAGGATTATACAATAATATATATATATATGCACAATAAAATGACAGCAAGACTGGAGAAAACAAATGTGCCATGTCTCCTCATCAGAAGTCACATGGGTATATATTATGGGTGAACATCAGGAGATCTATAACATTTGCTTATTTTGCTAATGACATCACACTTGACATCACATGATGCATCTATGACATAATTCACCAGTACTAAACCTGATCGCAAGTGATCTACACTGTACATAAACTCTAACCTATAAAATGATCCTCGTTTAAAGGGCAAATCCAACTGGCCCTCATTAATGTTGAGATGTTGGAAGAGAAAATGTTTTGGTGAAAAAATACTGTTTCTCTCCATATGCCATGCAATGAGACGTATCACCCCTGACCAAAAGGCCCCTTTGTGAGCCACACATACCTAATCCAGACCCCCCAGACCTATAGCCCCCTGGCCCTATAGCTCCTTTATCAGTCACATACACAGATAAGACCCCTGGCCCTATAGCCCCTTTATCAGTCACATACACACATCAGACCCGGGGCCCTACATCGCCTTTATCAGTCACATACACACATCAGACCCCTGGCCCTATAGCCCCTTTATCAGTCACACACACATCAGACCCCTGGCACTATAGCCCCTTTATCAGTCACACACACACACATCAGACCCCTGGCCCTATAGCCCCTTTATCAGTCACACACACACACATCAGACCCCTGGCCCTATAGCACATTTATCAGTCACATACACACATCAGACCCCTGGCACTATAGCCCCTTTATCAGTCACATACACACATCAGACCCCTGGCCCTATAGCCCCTTTATCAGTCACATACACACATCAGACCCCTGGCACTATAGCCCATTTATCAGTCACACACACACATCAGACCCCTGGCACTATAGCCCCTTTATCAGTCACACACACATCAGACCCCTGGCCCTATAGCCCCTTTATCAGTCACACACACACACATCAGACCCCTGGCCCTATAGCCCATTTATCAGTCACATACACACATCAGACCCCTGGAACTATAGCCCCTTTATCAGTCACATACACACATCAGACCCCTGGCCCTATAGCCCCTTTATCAGTCACACACACACATCAGACCCCTGGCACTATAGCCCATTTATCAGTCACACACACACATCAGACCCCTGGCACTATAGCCCCATTATCAGTCACACACGTT